>NC_087343.1:66577727-66880757 GCF_030014295.1 Loxodonta africana
TTGGAAACCCTATGGGGCAGTTCTACTCTGTCCTATAGGGTCGCTATGAGTTGGAACCAACTGAACAGCAATGGGTAATAGTAAAGGCCTAGATTGACTTGAAGGGACTGTTGGTAGAATTATGGATCAAAGGCAGTTCTGGTTAGGGCTCGGAGAGAAGTGAGGAGGGCCTTAGACAAAGTCTCTATCATCTTAGAGAAAACATATGGCACCAGCAACAGAATGTTGCTAGAAATGTAGATGTTAACTGTGCTTTAGGTGAGACTTAAAAAGAAAATGATGAACGTGTGATTGGACAAGGGAGGAAGGGCAATGCTTTTCATGTAGTGGCAAAGAACTTGTCTGAATTATGTGGAAGGTAGAACTAGTAAACAATGAACTTAGACCCAGGAGATTTCTAAGCAAGACCTTAGAGGGGCCATGTGCTTCCTCCTTGCTACTTATAGTAAAATGCAAGGGAAAAGAGACGGACTAAAAAATGAACTGTGCAAAATGAAAAAAAAAAAAACTTAAAGATTTAGAAAATCCTGTTGACCTTGTGTCTAGGACATGTGTCCTGGAATTTTCACCAAGGACATGGCTACACAATCTTGTTAAAGAGATTAAGCCTGTGACTTTTGGATCTAGCCAACTACCACAGCAGAACACCCATCAGCTTAGACTGAAGGGGACAGAGGAAGAGCAAAACGAAAGAACACTGTTTGCCTCTTGAAATTCTACAGGCAGAAAACATGCCAAAGGAGCTATACCTGTTGTTCTTCAAGAAAAGAAAAGGACCATGTCTAGAGCAACTTGCAGGTAAGCAGAACTGTTGGGAAGAGCATGGGAAGCAGGGCTGCCTCAATATCAAAGGATGGAACAGTGGCCTGGCTGGGTTTCAAAGGATGGGATCACAGCCCACTAGGTTTCAAAGAAACAGATCTTAGCCAATTCAGTCCAGAGGATGGGGCTATCATTCATGAGTGACTGAGCCCTTGGGCTTCCATGTCCAAGGGACAGAAGAATGGGGCCTGCCAGGGCCAAGCGGGTGGGGTCGCCACTCAGATAGACTGGGAGAATGGGGCTACCCAAAGCCAAGGCAGCAGAGTTGCTGTTCCAGTGGGCCTGGAAAGCAGAGGTGAAGTCCAGGGCTGAGGGGTGAACCCAGAGTTTGGAGGGCAGGGCCATTGCCCAGATGGTCTCAGAGAACACAGGATTATTTTCAAGACTTGAGGCTAATATAAAATGTTCTGCTGGGTTTTGGACTTGCTTGGTGCCCATTATCCCTTCTTTCCCTCCAATTTATCCAATTTGTAATGGAAATGTATACCTCGTGCCTGTTCCACCATCGTATTTTGGAAGCAGATAACCTGTATTCTAGATTTCACATGTTCTCAGATGAAGAGGAATGTTGCCCCAGGATGGAATATGACTAATGTCTCACCCATATTTGATTTAGATGATTCAGAAGATGAGATTTTGGGCTAGAAGATGATTTGAGACTTTTAGGATGATGTGATGGGGTGAATGTGTTTTGCAAGAGGCAAGGATATGAATTCTGGGGGGCCAAAGTGTGGACTGTTGTGGATTGAATTAGGGCCACCAAAAATACAGATTGTAAATTCTAACCTCTATGCCTATGGTTATAATCCCATTTGGGAATGGGTTATCTTTGCTCTGTTAATGAGACAGAATTTGTGTAGTGTCTTAAGTCAATCTCTTTTGAGATATAAAAGAGATTTAAAAAGCAAGTGAGAAAGTAGAGATGGGGAAAGCCACAAGGCAAACTACATGAAGATCACCCAGGGGCAGAAGCTCAAAAGAGCCAAGGACCTTCCTCCAGAGCTGACAGAGAGAGAAAGCCCTCTCCTAGAGTCAGCACTCTGAATTCAAACTTCTAGCCTCCTAAACTGTGAGAAAATATATCTCTGTTTGTTAAAGCCACCCCCTTGGCATATTTCTGTTATAGCAGCACAAGATAACTAAGACCATGGTGTACATTTAGATACCAGCTACTGACTTCCTCAAAGCTGCACAAAAACTGAGTCCTCGATGTTACGACAATAGTAATTTTGAATAGTTCTGTAGTCCCTGAGGAAAAGAGATTACTTCATTTTCTGAGGAGCAATTTATTTAAACAGCATGACAACTATCTGTTGAGTTTTAATTCTCTCCTTCCTCAGAACTAAGTATAGACCCTGTTTTTTTTTTTTTTTTTTTAAAAAAAAGCCCAGAAAATAACAGTCTGAGGAGGTCTGAAATCAGAAGTTTTCAGACTACTGGCAGGGATGCTAAATATTAATATTTGTTCTACAATTAATCTCATCACTTTGATCTCTTTATCAGGAGTCTCTAAGACCTTTCCTCAACCTAAATTGTCAGTGGCCCCCTAGATAAGGCTCAGCATGTGTTTACCTCAAGCATGACTCTAACCATTACCTTTCGACCAAAACAAAAGGAAAAGATGAATTCTAGGGATATGTGATGGTTAAGGTTGTGTGTCAGCTTAGCCAGGCCATGATTCTCAGTGGTTTTGGCAGTTGTCATGTAGTTTGGTAGTTATGTAATGATATAATTCAGCAGTTATATAACGATGTAATCAACTCCATGATGAGATCTGCTATGAGCTACCAATCAGTTAAAAGGGAGTTTCCTTGGGGATGTGGCCTACATCTAATATATGTGGACTTTCTAGCAAAGCTTGCTGCTTTTGCTCTGTTCTGGATCCTGCGTTCAGCTCATCAGCATCTGACCTCCAGTTCTTAGGACTTGGGCCAGCACTCTGTCTTACCTGCCAATCTTGGATTCTTCAGCCTTCGCAGCCATGAGCCAGCAGCCTACTCTCTGACCTGTAGATCTTGGGTTTGTCAGCCCCTGCATCTACATGACTCAGGAGAAACCTCCAGCCTGATGCCTAACACCTGACCCATGAACTTGAACTTGCCAGCCTCTACAACCATGTGAGCCATTTCCTCAAGATAAATCTCTCTCTATATATATTGTACATTGTATATTTTATACAGAGAGAGAGTCTTCACTGGTTTTGCTTCTCTAGAAAGCCTAGGCTAAGACTTTTGGTACCGAGAGTGTTGTAGAGAAACAAAATCGCAAGAATGAGTTTTCTAAATTGGTTCTCAAGTCTGGTTAGTCTTAAAGATGTTGACGACTCTGCTTTCAGCTGTAAAGAAGGTGCTGTTAGTCCATGGCATGAGATGGAAATAGAAACATCTGAAATATCACCATCAATAGATCAGGCATTAGTGAGAGGCAAGGCTCTGGGTGATGGCATGTTTGATATCTTTCTACAATTTTCTAATAATGAGAGGTATAAGGAAGCTAGTTGGTTGGTCCTACTTTTGCTAGACAAAGTGGTGAAAGAAAGGGATGACCTCAGGACTTCTGAGCCAAAGCTCCAGCACTGCATAAACAACCTCAAAGTTTCCACTTGTGCCTTGAAAGAAGGCATTTTTTCTTGCATTAACTGTTGATATTGCTGAAAACCAAATATGGAATCAAATCATAAGAGTAGCTGAATTACAATTCCAGCTGAATTCCCAACCTCAAGTGGTATCTGTAGTTAAAGTGAGGGCATTAATTGGGAAGAAATGGGACTGTGAAACTTGGGATGGGGACATATGGGCAGATAATCAGGAAGCAATGGGCACTGAACCCTTAAATTCCATTGAATAGCTCCTTCCAAACCAGCCCTCTAATTCCCATCTGAAGAGATTACTCTATCTTTGTCTGCTAATCCAGCCTCCCTAGTAAAACCATTATCCCTTCCATCACCATCTGCTGAGATTAACCCAGTTGAGTCTGAAGAGCCTTCATCTGAGTCAACTCCTGGGGAGGCACCTGAGTCATTGCCTAGGGCATCACCTGAGGCAGATGTCTTACAAGACATTGTTGAATGTTCTCAGAATATATCCCCACCATCCATTTTTGCTTCTAGACCCATAACTTAAGTCCCAGAGAGCCCCAAAAGGTAAAGTACAAAGTGTGACCCAGGAAGAGGTACACTACACTCCAAAAGACTTGCTTGACTTTTCTAACACATACAAACAGAAACCTGGGGAATACGTGTGGGAATGGTTAATAAGGTTGTGGGATAATGGGGCAAGAATCACAAAGTTGGATCAATCTGAGTTTATTGATCTGGGCCTATTTTAGTCATCTAGTGCTGTTATAACAGAAATGCCACAAGTGGATGGCTTTAACAAAGAGAAATTTATTTCCTCACTGTAAAGTAGGCTAAAAGTCCAAATTCAGGGTGTCAGCTCCAGGTGAGACTTTCTCTCTCCATCAGCTCTGGAAGAATGTCTTTGTCTTCAGTCTTCCCCTGGTCAAGGAGCTTGTCTGGCACAGGAACCCCGGGTCCAAAGGATGCATTCTGCTCCCAGTGCTGCTTCCTTGGTGGTATGAGGTCCCCCGTCTCCCTGCTCTCTTCTTTCTTTTATATCTCAAGAGATTGCCTCAAAACACAATCCAATCCTGTAGATTGGGTCCTGCCTCACTAACACAACTGCCACCCATCCTCCTTCATTAACATTATAGAGGTAGGATTTACAGCATATATAAAAATCACACAATACCGGGAATCATGGCCCAGCCTAATCCATACACACATTTTTGGGAGGACATAATTCCATCCATGACGTTCCACCCTTTGGCCCCCAAAAATCACATCCTTGCAACATGCGAAACATATTCACCCCATCATATCATAGCAAAAGTCTTAACTCCAAGTCCAAAATCCAAAAAATTCTTCTTTTTCTGTGAAATCTAGAATACAAGTTATCTGCTTCCAAAAGTACAATGGCAGAACAGGCACAAGCTAGACATTTCCATTACAAATGGGACAAAATGGTTTTGCTTCTCTAGAGAACGTGGCATAAAACAAGGCCTTCGGCACTCCCAGAATAATTCAACAATGACTCTAAGGTCCTTGGAAACCCAAAAGAACTTGAGGGAAAAAATGGGGGCAGGGCCAGAATTTAGGGGTGGTGGGACACTAAGAAATTTTGGATTTTCTTTCTCATTTTTCAATTTTTCATTATTGTTGTGAGACAAGTTTTTATTTACAAGGTGTGGGACAATCCAGTAGTGATACCACTCTCCATAGAGACCTGTATGTTAGTGTAGCATCTCAGACACCAAGATCTTTACTTGGAACACCCACCAAAAATGGCATCTTTTAAATGTCGGAGTTTCCCAGAGATTTTTACTCAGTTCTTTGACATAATATATTCTCCTTTGATAATCTCATCTACAGTTTCAGTTGTTAACTAGGTTGAGACAAATGTCAAATTGCCAGAGTCCTCCACCAAGCACCAAAGCTATATATACAATCCCCCTTGGACATCTCCACTACCTGTTCTACAGTCCTTCCCCAACTCAGCATATCCAAAAATGGCCTCATCTCCGTCTCTTCCCCAAGCTCCTCCCGTTTGTGTGTGTGCTTTACCTCAGTGAACAGCACCTCCATCCCGTAAAGCACCTAAGCCAGACACCTAATTTCATCTTTGACTTTGTGTCACACCCAATCCATGACCAAGTTCTATCAATTCCACTTCTTAATTTCTCTTGAACCAGTCCTCTCCTCTCCATCTCTACTGCCACCACCTTAGTTGAGGAGACCACCATCATCTCAAACCTGCATTACATCACAGTCTTCCTAACTGGTCTCCTGAGCATTTTCAAAAGTACTAGAGCTTTCATATGCTCAAATCTCATCTTTCTTATTCTTCTGCTCAAAACTTGCTCCCCTTTGCCCTCAGGCTAAGGTTAAACCATGTGATTTCTTGATCTAACCCCAGTTTATTACTATAATCTCATCCCTTGCACTCTATAATCCAGTCATTCTGGGTTACGTGAAATCCCAGGTTCTCTCTTGCCTCCAGGCCTTTTTGACAGTCTAGAATGTCTGCCTTCTCTACTCCCTATACCTACATCCCTGTACCTCACTAAATTCACATACCTTCTGGTCTCAGTTTAGATGTCACTCTGAGAAAACTTTCTCCCCTCCCTCCTTCCCCCCCCCCCACTGATTGGGTGACCCTTCCACTGTTTTCCATAGCACCCAAATAGGAGTATTATATTTTAATTATCTGTTTACTTCTTTCCCCCACTACATTATAAATGCCTCAAAGACAGGGATTGAGTCTTGTTCACGATTGTCACCTAGCACATAGCTCGACACCTGGTACATCATTATCAATCATTAATTTAAAATTTATTTCACTCACAATTTTTCTTAAGTTTGAGCACCTATATAGAATGTTAGAAAACAACATAAAAGAACAAATAGCAAATATAAAGTTCATATATGTTAGGTCTGCATCCATAAAATAAAATCATGTTTTCTGCAAGTAAAATGTTTCCTAATTTATCTGAGCAAATTAAATACATGACTGCGCCATAGCATGAGAAAAGGGGAGCCGTGACTTCCGGGAAGTAACACACCTAAAGAAGTTTGATATCATCTGTGTTAGAAGTCAGTACATTCCTAGGCTGCTTGAGATCTCAGGGTTCTCGGTTAGTTGCAAGTGCCAGAAACCCAACTCAATTAACTTAGACCAAAAAAAAAAAAAGTTGATTAGTTGATGGAATCCAAGGAAGAATTAAGTAACCAACACACAGAAAAGGCAGTGATGCAGTTTAGCCTCAGAAGCAACTCAAAACTGAGACTCAAAAAATCTACTAGGACACGCTGTGACCCTTCAGCAACTCTACGTGCTTACTCTCTGTACTTCAGCTTCATGCCCTCCCACTAGTTCTCTCCATATGATGGGAAAGACCACCACCAACAGTTTCCAATAAGGGCTAATATTTTATACTCTAATGATGTTTTTCTAGAACATTAAAGTAGTTCAAAAAAAATTGAAAAGAATGTGTATTACACTTGACATTACTTTTGTGTAAATAGTTTACTTATAACAAAACAGAATTTATTACAGTTTTATTTTCCTGGCTTTCATGGAAGAAAACTCACTGATAATAGTTTCATGTATGTATGCACAGTTTTCCTTTTGTTCCAGGCTCCAGTATGATTCGACACAGCACTGGTTGGGACCATGACTTAGTCATAACAACCAGTCTCAAACATATCAAAACCAAAAAAAAAAAAAAAACAAACCCACTGCTGTCAAGTCGATTCCGACTCATAGCGACCCTATAAGACAGAGTAAAACTGCCTGGTAGAGTTTCCAGGGAGCACCTGGCAGATTCAAAGTGCCAACCTCTTGGTTAGCAGCCATAGCACTTAACCACTGCGCCACCGGGGTTTCCCAAACATATCAAGACCTCTGTAAATGGAAGTGAAATACCTGATAATATCTTACCCTTCAGCTCTCCTACCATTGCTCCATTGGGTGGTAACCTTCCTTTTCACAGAAAAATACCACTGTCAGACCACCTTTTAGGGCTAATGTTCCTAAAAGCCATTAAAGACAAGCTGTGTTCTCACTGCAGCTGACATAAACCAACTTCACACATCTGCTAGCTTTCCAGGACTTCTTTGTGTACTTCCAAGCATAGTCTAGTGCTGAATATGTAAAAATGACTGTCTTCTGAATACCAGAAAATTGAGGCTTTGCATAACTTTTCTGGAGCACATACCTTCATTTAACAAACGTTTATTGAGCCCTAGACTGATAGTAAATGAAGCAAACCACTCCTCAATTTGCAGGTTGTATTATTCAGCTTTATGTTTTTAGAATTCAGTTTAATGGAATGTTTCATATTATATTTTGTCATTAAAAAGGCATTTTAAACATCTTTTATTATAGTAAGGGTCATATAATAATACCTTATACTTTTATGATTTTTCACTTATACTTGATACTTTGACAAGTCCTATGAGGTAGGTAAAGTAGATACTATGTTTTATAGAAAACTATTAGCACTCAGAGAAATTAAGTAATGTATAGGTTTGTAGTATTTTTAAAGTTGGAGATTATCCAGTGACCAGCTCTTGTTTTCAGATAAGGAACCAGTGACAGCTCTTGCACTTGATCATCCAGCTGGTACATGACTGTCATAGTTGTATCTCCCAAAAATATGTGTCAACTTGGTTAGGCCATGATTCCCAGTATTGTGAGGTTGTCCTACATTTTGTGATTGTAATTTTATGTTAAAGAGGATTAGGGTGGGATTGTAACACCCTTACTAAGGCCACATCCCTGAGCCAATGTAAAGAGACTTTCCCTGGAATATGGCCTGTACTACCTTTTACCTTACAAGAGTTAAAGGAAAGGGAAGCAAGCAAAGAGTGGGGACTTCATACTGCCAAGGAAGAAGCATCGAGAGCAGAGCATGTCCTTTGGACCTAGGGTTCCTGTGTGGAGAAACTTTTAGTCCAGGGAAAGACTGATGACAAGGACCTTCTTCCAGAGCTGACAGAGAAAGCCTTCTGGAGCTGACGCCCTGAATTTGGACTTGTAGCCTACTAGATTGTGAGAGAATAAATTTCTCTTTGTTAAAGCCACACACCTGTGGTATTTCTGTTACAGCAGCACTAGATGACTAAGACAATGACAGAACCGGAGTTACTCACCACTCTTTGACTTCAGGTCTAATGCTTTTTCCACCGTGCCAAGTTGTCTCTTCTAAAAAATACAGAGCCTAACAACACATGATTTCTGATAGACAGATGCAAACAAACAAAGCAGCAATGTAAGGTTGAATATGAAAAGGTCTGTTATACACAAGGTAGTTATGATTGGGAGCTGACTCAACAACACCTAACAACAACAACAAAATGATCAAATTAACATGAAAAGATGTACAAAGAGAAAAGTGAGCTATTCAGAGTGGAGAGTTAGGAGGAGTCACCAGGTTCCTCAACCTTGGGGCACAGCGGCAGGTCTGTGGAGGGAGTGGTCTGCCAGGAGTGGTGGGGGAGAAGTGCGATTACCAGCACGGCTGGAGTTAGAAGTATGTTCAACACAGGCAGTGGTCAGCGCATAGCTAATTTGACCAGAAACAAGAAATTGACTCACAAACCTGGCCTGGTCAGAATCAAGAAACAAGCAAATGCCCATGGCAGGTGCTACTGAGAAGAACTCAGAAAACTAGAAATGCAAAATCAGGAGATCTTCCAAGTTGTAGTTCTCTCCAAATCATAGGCAGATTTTTCTAAGTGTAAAAGGGTCAGGATATGCCAAAGCAATGGTTGGGGTAGGGGTGGGAGAATACAGCCCCTGAGGCAACATTTTGTAATTTTGGGGGGGTATTGTTGGTTGTCATAATGATTGGGGTGTGCAACTGTCTGGGGGCTTGGGATTAAAGATGTTCAATATCATGTGGGTGAGCAATGCAAAATGAAGAGCTGCCTCACGTCAGAGGCAAGTGCTGAATGTCATTCATGTAGGTGAAAAAACCTGTTTACAATTATCTAAGCCTAGAACCTAACTTTATTTTACGCATAAAACACAAAACAATTTTTGAATGGTTTTCATATGCCCTGAATTTCGTAGGAATGCAACTACCATATAAATGCAAAGATTGGACTTTGTCCCACTCATAGCTTTACCCAGTGATTCATCATTTTGGAAAACCACATCCTCAACGGCATTGTGGTAGTGATTAATACAACACCCTAGTGTCAGTCTACATTTGGAGCTGTCACATTCATAATGATTCTATGTATTAGTGCCAGCATCTGACTACAATGCATATTACTTTATTATAAATTGCTTTCTTTTATTTCTCCTTTATGTTACTTTTAGGCCATCTTTTAAAATTATGTATTAAGTTAGGTTGTATTATCTATTCATTTTATTTTAGAATATAAGATATTTGCAATAAAAAGGGGGTGTTGAGGCTGTTACGATGTATCTACACCATCACCACCAGTTGACTTTAAGTCGATTCCAACTCATGGTGACCACGTCTGTCAGAGTAGAACTGTGTTCCATGGGGTTTTCCATGGCTGATTTTTTGGAAGTAGACCACCAGACATTTCTTCATAGATGCATTTGGGTGGACTCGAACCTCCAAACTTTCTGTTATCATTGGAGCATGTTAACCATTTGCACCACCCAGGAGATGTATCTACAACCAGCTAAGATGTCTGTAAGTCCATAAAAATTTTTATGGACTTACAGACATCTTAGCTGCCAGTAATTCTCCAAACACTTTGGGGAATAAAGGAATAAAGGGCAACCACGGTAAATACTTCAGCGTATTCAATCCTGCAGCAACAGTAATTAGGAACAATAATTTACAAGAGAGTACATAGTTAAAAAAAAAAGTATGTTAAATAGGTATGGAAAGTCATACAGGAATACGTCCTCATGCTTATATAGGTATGGTTCTGGGTATTTCTACACACATATTTGTATGTGCAGCATGTTTATTCATATATATAATACAGCACATAGGGGGCACTGTTATGGAAACTTCTTAGACGTAACTAAACACTTCATGGGACTGAGCTATTGGGCTTGAAAGCTGAGGACCATAGTTTCAGGGTCATCTATGTCAACTGGCATAACACAGCTCATAAAGGCAATGTTCTGCATCCCACTCTGATGAGTAGCATGTGGGGTCTTAAAAATTCTCCAGCAGGCAGCTATAATGCAACTCTTGGTCTCTTCCCATCTGGAGCAAAGGAGAACAAAGAAAACCAAGACTCAATGAAGCAATTAGTCCAAAGGACTAATGGCCCACATGAACCACAGCCTTCTCTAATTTGAGACCGGAAAAACTAGATGGTGCCTGGCTATCATTACTGACCACTCTGACCTGGACCACAATAGAAGGTCCCGAATAGAAAGCGTGAAAAATATAGAACAAAACTCAAATTCACAAAAGAAAAAAAAAGACCAGACTTACTGGTTTGATAGAGGCTGAGGGAACCACTGAGAGTATTGCCCTCAGACAATCTTCTACCTGGAAACTGAAGCCACTCCCAGAGGCCACCTCTCAGCCAAATAATAATAATCCATAATAATCTGGCCAATGATAGTCTGGTCTATAAAACACACAATAACACCCCTGAGGAATGTGCTCCTTTGAATAATCAATTTATGGGACCAAAAGGGCAACGTTTACCCAAAAGCAAAGATGAGAAGGCAGGGAGGGGCAGGGAAACTGGATGAATGGAAACGGAAACACAGGGAGGAAATAGGGAGAGTGCTGACACATTGTGGGGATTGCAACTGCTGTCACAGAATAATCCGTGTATGAAATATTGATGGGAAAACTAATTTGCTATGCAAACTTTCACCTAAAGCATAATAAAATGTTCAAAAAAAAAAGAAAATAGAGAGTGACTCAACTCACAAGTAAGCATCATACTTCCTTTTTAGTGGAGCCCTGGTGGCAGAGTAGGTAAGAGCTTGGCTGCTAATTAAAAGGCCAGCAGTTTGAATCCACCAGCCGCTCCTTGAAAGCCCCATGGGATTGTTTTATTCTGTCCTTTCTAATAAAAAAAAAATAGCCACACCAATTTCCTTTATAAATATTTTCCTCCAATACACATTTATTTACATTAGTTTGTTCTTGTACCCAAGAATTTAAGAAAACATTAGAAGAAATTTTTCTTTGTATACCATTTTATAAAAACAAAGCATGCCCAAACTTGATTTCATAATCTAAATTGTACTAGGAAAAACTCAAGGACTAAGAAGTGAATTGTAATTACTTTATTGCAGTATTGTTTATAATTTGAAAAATTGAAAACAACCTAAATGTCTATAATAGAAACACAGTTTGGTAAAATACAGTGAAGTCATAAACGAAATACCGTGCAGTCTCCAAAATGATCTTATAGAAGAATTATTGTTACTGAGATATGTGCCTGACACATTTAATCAGGAGAACATTACCCAAGTTTTTAGAAAAAAAATACACACATACAAATGCTCAGAAAGAAAAAAACTAAAAGGTTATACACCAAAATGTTACAAGTCATTGTAACATTGTATGTGGGTAGCAGACAATTTTTTTGCAGGGGCAGGGGTAGGTACCAGTATTTCCTAAATTTTCTGTATGTATACTACTTTTGCAATAACAACAATAAGCCTTGTTAAATAAATGCATTTAATTTTTATTGACAACCAATATTTTCCCCAAAGATATCATATTTTTTTAAGGCCATAATAAACTGAGCAAGTACACAGAACAGGAAGGTAAAAAAGCTAAGCCCCTTTTCTTTATTAATAATGGCAATTGTCGTCTGTACTCATCACTTCCAAGCCACAAACTGGCTCGTCTCTGGTATCCTCTGTCTCATGAATGGCATCACCCAGCTAGCTGTTCAATTGAGAATTCATTTCCTTTATGCTACAAATCCAGGTGCCCACCTCTGTTTATGTTTCACCTTAATTGTTCTCAAATTCTGTTGTTGTTTTTGTTAGTTGTCATCAAGTGGATTCCAGCTCATGGTAACGCTATATGGGCGGAGTAGAACTGCTTGCTTCACAGAGTTTTTAAGGCTAAGACTTTTCAAAAGCAAATCACCAGGCCTTACTACCTCAGTGCCTACAGAGTGGGTTTGAACCACCAACCTTTCAGTTAGCAGTCCAGTGCTTAACCATGTGTACTACCCAGGAACTCCCTCCCAAATTCTGACCCCCTCCTTTTCCATTGCTGCTATCTTCTTGCCCCATGACTTCAGCAAGCCCCCTAACTGGTCTTGCTCTGACTCAGACTTTCTCACATTGCTGTCCAAATGAGCTTTTTAAAATTCTCAGTGGGCATGTCACTCTTTGCTTAAACTCCTTCCGTAGCTTCCACCATTTTCAGATGAAGGGTTACACGAAGCCCTTCAACTTTGCCGCTGCTTTCCTCTCTATCTGCATGTCTCACCACGCCTCTTACCACTTTCAACCATAATGAGTTAATTATTGTCCTTCCAACATGCAGTGCTCTCTCACACTCCTCTTCGTTTGAACACACTCCTTCTTCTGCCAGGAACGCCTGTCCCAGTTGCCTTCGCTGACTCACTCTTTAGACCTTCAAAATACACAGCTCTCCTTTAGTACCCTGTGAAGCATCTTCAGGCCAGAAGCTATACACAGGGGAAGTAAACCACGAGCACATTTCTTGTACCAGAACACATGGTAGAAAATCACGGACTCTGAAGTCAAACCAGCCTGGCTCTGTTCTGCTACCACTGCCTGTCAAGACCACGTGCTTTGGGCAAGGTACATTAACCTCTGAGTCTCAACTTCCTCGTCAACAAAATGAAAATGAAACTACAGCCTTGGAAGGCTGTTCATAGATCCATTATAAAGCATATATACAAAGGGCAAAATAAGCTCACTCCATGTTTTATCTACTTTTCTTCCTTATTTTTAACCTGCTTGGTGTGTTTCTTAAGCCAACCATATCACTAAATTTTTTTGGAAAGCAGCAGGATGGATATAAATAAACCAAAAACAAAACAACAGCAACAACAAAAACTAGTTCCCAGTGGGTTGATTCTGACACGTGGCCACCCCATTTGTGCAGAGTAGGACTGCTCCATTGGGTTTTTAAGGCTGTGACCTTTCAGAAGCAGATAGCCAGGGCTGTCTTCCAAGGCACCTCTGGGTGAGTTCGAACCACCAACCTTTTGGTTAGTAATTGAGCACATAACCACTTGTGCCACCCAGGGACTCCATGGATATAAATAAATGGATACAAAATTATAAAACTCCTGCTGACCTTTCCGAACTCAGGTTGTGTTACCTCCTCTGGGAAATCTTCCTGAACTCCCTCTGCCTGAGTCTCATTTAGATGATCTCCTGTGTACTCACATATCATCTATGCATTTGTCTACAATCACAGGGTAAAATAATTATTTGCTTCCCTGGCTACCTTTTCTATTCCATTTCTTCAGGGGAAAGGACCATGTCTTATTTCCCTTGGCATCAGCAGATCAAAGAGCAGTGCCCGACACTGTTGTAGAGTTGATTCCAACTCATAGCGACCCCATAGGACAGAGTAGAACTGGCCCATAGGATTTTCTAGGCTGTAATCTTTACTGGAAGGAGACCTAGTGGTGCGGTGGCTAAGCACTTGGCTGCTAACTGAAAGGTTGCCGGTTTGAACTCACCAGTCACTCGACGGGAGAATGATGTGGCAGTCTGCTTTTATAAAGATTTACAGCCTTGTAAATCCTATGAGGGCAGTTCTACTCTGTCCTACAGGGTCACTATGAGACGGAATGGACTCGATGGCAAAGGGTTTTGTGTTGTTTTGTTTTTGACACATAGCAGGCACTCAGTGTTTACTGAAGGAATGAATAAGTGGCCACTCACAATTCATGCCTCTTATAATCCAATTAAACACTTCCATAGGCAATTGCCTAAGACTATTTTGAATTTTTTGAAAATCTCAGATGGGTGCTCAACCCTTCTACCAGGGGAAGATGTATTTCAAGTTGACATCCCTGCTCTTACTCATGCCATTCCCACAAATAAAGCCTACCTCTCCTTTCTGCCCAAGTCAGCTCTAATTTCAGTGCCACTGAAAATCTCCTCTTCCATAAATCCTTTTTCAGATTGCTCTAGCCTGTTGTCATCTTTCATCCTTTGAACTCCTTTAACATCTAGGGTCTACGGCAATAATCTGAAAATCACCATACACTGCTACATTCCTCCTCTCATGTTGTACTGAACTAGCTTCCATGTCTTATTCATCATGGCCTTTCCTACAGCGCTTTGCAGGCATGGGCCAACAAATGTTTTTCTAATTGAATTGAAAACAAAGTGATGTCCTTTAGGAAGTTTATTCCCTGTCCTCCCCTCTCCCCGCATCTATTCTCTTCCTTTCCCTGCCCTTTCTCCCAGGGAAACTAACACCTTCAAACTTTACAACTTTGTTTCCAGGGCTCCTTTGTCTTCTGGCTGCCATTTGTGTTCACCAGTAGAAGGCACAGAAGATCAATGAACAGGAGGTGAGAGTAGTAGGAATTTCTTCTCTGCTTGGCCAGTTCTGTAGTGTCTGTGTTCCTTCAAGACTGTGACTCCTCTGGGGTGGCCCCTCTTCCAAGGTTCTGAGCTCCCATAGCATCATTTCCTCACTTTGCCTTTTCAGACCTGATGCCTCAACATCCTTTTTTGATCCCCTAAACCCTGTCCACACTTCTGTAAATAGTTCCTTTAATACGGCTCTTCAAAATCCCAGCAGAGTGTGCTGGTTTTTTGCTAGGACTTTGACTGGTATAGGCACTTACAGTTTAGTTGGGGGTAAGACTAGGTTGATCTTACAATTTATCATCCAAACTAGAGCACTTTGGAGAATGAAAGTGGGCAGTATTAATAATTATATCACAGCGACGGGAATAATTCAGAACTGTCCAAGGCAACCTGGAATGTATGGGCATCCTGAGCAAGTCAGACACATAAAAAGATAATTGTTATAACCAGGGATAAAACACTTCTGAAAGAGATAGCATTACAAGACACCATAAGATAAGTGCCAAAGGGTGGAATTTAAAGTCAGAAAAGGTGTGCTTCAGGGTTGTATCCTTTCACCATACCTATGCAATCTGTATGCTGGGCAAATAATCCGAGAAACTGGAATATATGAAGGAGAATGGGGCATCAGGATTGGAGGAAGACTCATTAACAACTTGTGTTATGCAGATGACACAACCTTGCTTGCTGAAAGTGAAGAGGACTTGAAGCACTTTCTGATGAAGATCAAAGACCACAGCCTTCATTATGGATTACACGTCAACATAAAGAAAATAAAAATCCTCACAACTGGACCAATAAGCAACATCATGATAAATTGAGAAAAGATTGAAGTTGTCAAGGATTTCATTTTACTTGGATCCACAATCAATAGCCATGGAAGCAGCAGTCAAGAATTCAAAAGACACATTGCATTGGCCAAATCTGCTGCAAAGGACCTCTTTAAAGTGTTGAAAAGCAAAGATGTCACCTTGAAGGCTAAGGTGCGCCTGACCCAAGCCATGGTATTTTCAATCACATCATATGCATGTGAAAGCTGAATAATGAATAAGGAGGACTGAAGAAGAATTGACACCTTTCAATCGTGGTGTTGGCAAAGAATATTGAATATACCATAGACTGCCAGAAGAACGAACAAATCTGTCTTAGAAGAAGTACAACCAGAATGCTCCTTAGACACAAGGATGGCAAAACTGTGTCTTACATACTTTGGACACGTCGTCAGAAGGATCAGTCCCTGGAGAAGGACATCAAGCTTGGTAAAGTACATGGTGAGCAGAAAAGAGGAAGACCCTCAACAAGATGGATTGACACGGTGGCATAACAACAATTATAAGGATGGCGCAGCCTGGGCAGTGTTTCATTCTGTGGCTCATAGGGTCGCTATGAGTCGGAAATGACTTGACGGCACCTAACAACAAAAACGAAAGGGTGGAATAGACTTTCAGTGCTATAGCCATTCTAAGACGGGAGGGATCATTTTTCCTAGGGGAAGACATCTAAGTCAGCATGATGCTCAGGCAGAGATTTTTCTCCAACTAAATGAAGTCACACAATCCGCCATGTGTGCTTGGTCCATTTTGTAGATTTTCTCCAAAAATTTCATTCCCCCTCTGGTCCCCACCTCCAACCCTCACACACACCCAACATGACTCTTACCATTTCTTCCATTGCTTAGCTTCTGGATTTTTAGAGAAGACAAATTAATTTAAATTTTAGTCAATCATACTTCAAAAGAAAAAAATTGTCAAAGCCATCATGATTCAGCTATAACTCACTGCAGATATCTGCTGTTTTGATACTTTAAAGCACATTTTAGCTTCATTTCACAAAGATTTCGGAGAGATGGTTTACAGGCTTTACTTGCAAAATCAGACATTCTTACTAATAATGGAATAAGGCCCAATAAGTAGGCTTTTTATTTATTTTTTTATGTACGTATATACATGTCACATATGTGTACTTTGATGCTGTAAATGAAATATCTGACAATTAACCAACACTCTAAAGCCTTGTCACTCCAGCAAAGCAAAACCAGGCTCGTCTGCTCCCCTACTTCTAGATGAGTCAAAGCTACTTGTCAAGGAAGTGTTTCTAATCCTCATATTGCTAGTAGAAGCAAGTTGCTATGAGCCCCAGTGTGTGACTTAAGGCTTGCCAAATCACTGCTTTGTTCAGGTATTCATACCAATGAGAATAGTTCATAAAAACACCTGTACCCCTGCCCTGGAGCAGAGAGCATTATGTAGATTAGGGCAGCTAGAGTTTCTTTCCCCTGCCTCCTAACCTGCCTGTGCAAAAAAAAAAAAAAAAAAACACTGCCATCTAGTCGATTCTGACCCATAGTGACCCTATACAGCAGAGTAGAACTGCCCCCATAGGGCTTCTAAGGCTGTAATCTTTACAGAAGCAGACTGCCACATCATTTTCCCTGCAGAGCCACTGACTGACCTTCTGGTAGCAGCTGAGCACTTAACCACTGCGCCACTAGGGCTCCTTACCTGTGCTAATAGACTTGAACAAACACAAGACTAGATCAGCAAAAGTTGAAGTTGAAAAGGTGCCTCCTGAGAGATTCAGAAAGGGTCCTACAAGAACAAGATCAACAGGAAAGAAAGGAGAGCAGGAGCTGGAGAGAAAAGGCTGGTTTAGAAGTTTAAAGGAAACAGTATAGATTGAAGAAAGAACAGACAGGAGGGAGTAAAGGGAGGAAAAGTCAGTATAGATGTAAAAGGCAGCAGGCACATGGGTAGCCTCTTACTCCTCACTAGCAAGCCATTAAGATCTGAAACGAGCAGTGCCAGAGAGAGCAATTTCAGGCGGAAAGGTTCAGGCATGAAACAAGAAAAAGCCACGGCGTGCCTTTAATAGCAGAAAAATTAGAAATGACCTAAGTGGCCTCACAAATCTATTCCATTTCAGGCTGGATTCAAATTCTTATAAGGCGCTTTCAGGTTCCTGCTCATCTTATCACCAGGGAAGATCTGCAGCTGCTGTGCTGATGGCTAGAGAAAGTTCCCTCTCTCCCAGTATGCGGTACAAGTAGAATTCGAGAATTCTGTAGGAGGAAAGAGGACTGGAGATTCCCTGATGAGAATATTCTTGGTCCATATGGGGTGTAACATCCTATCAGCCTCTGAATTTTTAAAAACCACCCTAAGGCCCAAAACTAATCCTTCAATTATGGGCCATTGCCTGCTGTGTTTTGCATGCATTTTGTGAAATGGATTATAACTAGTTTTTCAAAGTCAGCAGATTGTTATTTACCCATATGTTGACAATCAGTCTGAAGAGGCAGAAACTATGTGTCAGCTACTCCACGAAAAATACTACACCTAGTCAAAATTCCTCATTAGCAATATCTACATTGGCTTTTCCTTTTATATAATTATAAATTTTATATTAATTTATACATAGTTTTGTATTACATAATTTAAATACAACTTATATATAATTATACATAGTTATAAAATATATAATAATGTAATAAATATTATCTAATGTAAAGTTACATTATATCATTGTATAATATTTGTTATATGATATATTAAGAAACATTATAATTAAAATTATATGTAAATAATTTACATTACATAAATTGTATTACATAACTAACACATACTGATAATTTTATATTAAAAACCAAAAAAAACCAAACCCACTGCCATGAAGTCGATTCCAACTCATAGTGACCCTATAGGACACAGTAGAACTGCCCAAAAGAGTTTCCAAGGAGCACCTGCGGGATTCGAACTGCCAACCCTTTGGTTAGCGCAGTAGCACTTAACCACGACGTCACCAGGGTTTCCAATTTTATATTACATGTATGTAATTGCTAAAGGAATAGCCTATGTAGATGTCACAATTGTATGTAAGCAAAAAAATATATACACATATATATATTAGTCACATACCAAAGACTTTTCCTAAAATGTGCCAACGATCTATACGGCAACATGTCAATGTGTGCATGTGCATTTTAGTAATCTTCCATTACAAAGGCTCATTGAAAATTAATTACATTTTTACACAACTTCACTTTCATTCATTTCACGAACACATTGTTGAAACTTATTATGTCTTAGGCACTAGGCTGTATACCTTGATGTACCAATAAAGTATAATCCTTGCTCTCAAGTTTTATAGACCAGTTTGAGAGAATAAGTTCCTTCACAACATGATAGATGCCTTGATAGATCTATACTCAGGTGCTAGGGAAGAGGGATCTCAGAAGACCTTCCCAAAGGAGGTCTCAGCAGGAGGTGTGTTTGGAAGAATGAGAAAGAGAAAAGAGAAAGGAGGAGGGAAGAGAAAGGACATTCATGCAGAGGGAACCACATCTTGCTAAGGTACCAGCAGAGCATGGCTCTGCCTGACATCTTTATGCCCAGAGAACAATGCATAAACTGAAGAATGATTGACAGTGGAGTTAGAAAGATAGACAAGGTTCGTGTCATTAAGGATCTTGCATACAACCATCCCAAAACCCCGAATGCTGTCAAGTCGATTCCAACTCATAGGCACCCTAAAGGACAGGGTAGAACTGCCCCATAGGCTTTCCAAGGGGAACCTGATGGATTCAAAATGCCAACCTTTTGGTTAACAGCCATATCTCTTAACCACTACGCCACCAGGGTTTCTGGATGCAGCTGTGGAAACATTTTAACCCATAATCTAGCGTGATCAGATGGCAGGGGAAGAAAGGATGAGTAGAAGAGGGAAAATACAGGATGGTATTGGCGACATTAAGTCACCCATGAAAGAAAGGATAAGAGACAGTGGAAAAAAGAGATAGGATGACTCAAGCTGCTTAGAAGGGAGAATCTAAGGTCTTGGGACTGGCTGGCTACAGAGAATCAGTGGAAGAAGTTGAAGATGTCTTACCAATTTCATGCTAAGATAGGACTACTAGAAGAGGAACACATTGTCATTGTTGATTATTTTCATTTTGAGGTATTTTGTGGGGAGGGTATGGGGATATAAATTCCATTTGGGATGTTTTTGTTTCGAGAAACTATATGGCTCTAGAGCTCAGCAGCAAAGTCTCAAACTCAAAGCCTGACATAACCAACATATAAGCAAATGTTAAAGCCACATGATGAGGTCGTCTGGAAAGAGTGCATCCAGGTAGAAAAAAGGCAAAGGACAGAACCTTTGGGTAGACCATCGGAAGGTAAGCAACAAGTAGATTATAAAGAAACAGAGAAACAGAAGAACAGGGTGTTGTTTGTTTTGGTTTTGTTATATATATATATATATATATATATATTTGGTTTTGTTTTCTTAATGGAAAGAAGGAAAAGTTTTCAAGGAGAAAAAGGTTTACAAGGACAGATGCCACATCAAAGACAAGAAACAGAAAAAGAATTCTTATTGTTTTAGCAACGCATTTTAGCGTGTTGAGGAAAAAAAATAAGTCCTTCGTATATAATTAACTGAAAAATTTTGATGGGTTTTAACTCAAAAATTTCACTAATCTTAACTCAATACATATTCTACTCTCAAGTGATTATGCTGAAAAATCCTCCCACCAGCAAGAGAAAAAGGTAGGACTACTTTTACCCATTTTCTTTTTACTTTTATAAGGGATTTCACTTTATATGACGTTTGGGTTCTCTGGAAGCAGACACGGAGATGGAATCTGGGGTGCCAGATGTAGAAAGGAAGAGAAGAAGGAAGGTTTAGCAGAGGGAGAGCTCTACAGCAAGAATGCCCCTCAGTGGCCCATATCAGGTGAAAACGTCTGTGCCTTTGTACATTCACCTTGCTCAGTCACTGGGAAGTCCGCTGCCCCTGGATGGGAGTGACATTGGCAGGCAGCTCGTTATAGCTGAGGCAGACCCTGAAGAAGCAGACAGCTGGAGTGTCCTCCTATATCTGGGCAACAAGTCCTTCCTTGAAGGGCATCTGGGCAGCATATCTCCATGACAATCACACATGCATTGCAGGGTCTTTGACCAAACATGTGAGGAGATCTTCATCCAGCTAAGACAACAGGTAGTTGAAGTTAGTAGCCACCTATTAGTTCTTTGCTCCTGTATCAGCCATTTCTCTGTCAATACAAAACATGAAACAATTTCCAATGGTGAAAAGATACTAAATTATGGCCCTATCACATTGGCCATGTGGCTGTAAAAACCTGAACTAGACAAGAGTGTCATAATCATGTTTGCTTCTGGAATTAAGTGCTGGATATATTTTATAGCTGAAGAAAATAAATTGAAGTAGCAGACAATAAAGCAGCTGAACAGTTTTGTCTAAAACAAAACTTTGGTTACATAGGTTGGGAGGAACATCATTTAATAAGCACTTTTCCAAAAAGTGCTCTGTAATTGGACAATCCTTTGAAAACAGAATGAGGCCATCATATTTGGTTATATATTGCATTTATATGATTGACGTCTCCTCCTTTGTAAAATAAATTTCCTCTGTGCCAGATGTAATTAGGCGCTGAGATAAAGCCGGCTTCGTATTCTGCATATTTAATGAGGGCCGCCAGCAGCTGTAGGATCATTGACTCTGATCTCATGTACAATGAAAACATCAAAGACTGCTGTGGTTTACCCTAAATTAGTGCCAGAATTGGCCTTCTCCCTCTTACTGTGTAGCCAGCTTTGCTGTTTGCATAACTAACACGGGAACTTCCAGACGTTGTTGCTGAGTCCATGAAGACTGGAAAGTGGCTAAAATGTCCTTCTGCTCTGCCTAGCACGAGGCTTAAGAGCATGGAGTTTGGAGTCACTTAGACCTGGGGTTCAGACCTCTGTTTCTTACTACTTAGTTTTGACTTTGGGCAAATTGTTTAAATTCTCTCAGCCATAACTTCTACTTTGGTAAACTGAGAGTAACAATATTATTGTGTCTATCTTACTCGGTTATTTTGAACATCAATTAAGGTAATGTACATAAAGCATTTAGCACAGGGCCTGATGCCTAGTAACCACGCAGTAAATGTTAACAATCTTCACTCCTTCATCTAGTGCCCTTTTCTAAGAATCAATAACTGCAGTGGCTTTAAGGCATTCATTTCCTGATAAAGAAAAAGTATGTAAAAGCCCTCCATAATATTTAAAATCACTAGTATACCACACACAACAGAGTTCTCTTCAGATTCTTAAAAGTTATGGAAACTTCTTGAAGTTTTCCCTAGTAAACAATGGAGGTCCTTTTCATTACTGTGGATAATTCTGTGACTTGTTCTAAAGGAGACCTTTTATTTCCTTCTTAAAACTATGCACTTACTATCAAGTCATTGCCACCAAGTGATTTGTAGTGATGCTTCTCAGGCCTTTAACTGGCAGTAACTGAAAGCCTGACTCAATTGCCTTAAACGACAGATATTTATTACCTCACATAGTAAAAAGTCCACAGACAGGCAGCTCCAGGGTTGCTGTGTTCATGGCTTATCATCTCATCAAGGAAGTGGGTACTTCCCAGGTTTCTGCTCTGCCATGCTCGACCTGTTGACTTTGTTCTCAGGCTAACTCCCTCACAGTTGCAAAATGGCTGTCATATATAAAGAATTATACCTGTTCTTCCTGTGTCTCTTTTTAAGAAGAAGAAAATATGTCTCAGAAGTCTCCCAGTAGGCATCTCCTCAAGTTTCAGTAGCCAAAACTGTATCACATACTCATTCCTAAACTGGTAAGAAACAATATAAATGGGATTACCATGACTGGCTTGGTGAAGCACGTATCAGTGGAGAGGATGAATTACCTGAATAAAATCAGGGTTCTATAATAAAAGAAGAAGGCAGAATGATTTTTTTTTTCCTACAATGCCTATACAGTTACACACAGCTACTTCAGGGCTGGAAAATTAAACCCTGTTTTTCTTCCAGTCTTCCAGAAAGTACTACTGCAATATTAAAGTAGAAATAGAAATGGAAAAAGAGATATTTATCTATAATAAAGTTAACCAATTCAACAGAGATAGACTTAGAGCTAATACTTAGCTGTACACGTTAGTATGGCGTAATGGCTGGTGTCTGTTCCGTCAGTACTCGCGCCATTCCATCCATTGAATAACGTGGTCATCATTCCTGGACAAATTTATCAAACTCTAAAATTCAATGAGAGTGAGGACCAGGTCTGCCATATTCACCATTCTATCCTCCATACCTAACACAATGGCATTTAGTAAATATGTGCGTAATAAATAATGAAATGATAACAAAAATTTTAAAAAGATACTACTTATACTTTAGCAGGGATACTAGTTGCTTAGCTCCCTGTCCCTGCTGTCCTCTAACATTTATAATTGAGGCTACCAGAGCTCAGCTGCCAACCAAAACGTCGGCAGTTCAAATCCACCAGGTGCTCCTTGGAAACCCTATTGGGCAGCTCTACTTTGTATTATAAAGGGTCACTTTATTAGTTGGAATTGACTCAACGGCAATGGATTTGGTTTGATTTTTGGTTAATGCTGTCCTTAAGGAGCCCTGATGGTGCAGTGGTTAAAGCACTCAGCTGCTAACCAAAAGGTCAACAGTTCATACCCACCAGCCACTCATCAAGAAAAAGATGTGGCAGTCTGCTTCCATAAAGATTACAGCCTAGGAAACTCTATAGGGCCGTTCTACTCTGTCCTATGGGGTCCTATGAGTAGAAATCAACTCGATGGCCATGGGGGAAAAAAAGTTCTCCTTCCACAGCCTCTGAGTTCAATACTGTTGTTAGCCTGGGAGACTGAGGAAGATCAGTAATTTACAGTCAGATCGGTCTTTCTGATTGTCCTTCAGTAATCTTAATGCTCTGGCCGTTTCCTCTACAATATAGTCCTTTCTGAGGGTCCCAGAGCCCACCACTCATTGAGACACTAAGGGGGTGTGGAGGGGTGCAGACCACACTGGGTGACACTGTCGGGGGGGAGAGGTGACACTAAAAATCTGTCTATAAAATTTTTGTGAAGTGTCTAAGTAGAAGTTTATTATTTTTTCTAAAAATATCGCTGTAGTCAGTTACAACAAAAACATTTTTTGCAAGCCCAGCTTACATGTACCAATATACTACAAGGCTAAAAGTCTACGTTAATTTACTTTTTGAACCTTTTAATGTGCCCTGGTGGTGCAACAGTTAAGAGCTCAGCTACTAACCAAAAGTCAGCAGTTCAAATCCACCAGCTGCTCCTTGGAAACCCGGTAGGGTAGATCTCCTCTGCGCTATAACATCACTAAGAGTCAGAATCAACTAAAGGGCAACGCATTAAAAAAAAAAAAATTTTTTTTTTAGTCAGTCAGAGCTGTCATTACTACCTAATCACAATGACGCTTCAAATCACATGCTTTTGTCTACAAGCTACAAGTACACGCTGTTATTCTCGTCGTTGCAGGCGTTTTAACAGTCGCTGATTTTGTCCAATTTTCTGGGGTTTTAGCTACAATATTGTGGTAATTAGCATAGGGGAGTGACAACATGAGTTACTGCACTAGGTAACACCAACCCTAGTGACACCACTGCTACCACTAAAAAATTAAGTTCTTACCTTGAATTCTAACCTGCCTGGGAAAGAGAGTTAGCATTACTACCAGACCACCCCAAAGCTGACAGCTTATGGAAGTACGATAGGATTAACAGAATTAAGCCCATGCTAGGAAATAAGGCCTATATGCATTTTGCAATATTGTTAATTTTAGAAAAATTATATGCATTAGGATTCCAACATTAACTTCTAATTTTTTCTCACTAGGATTTAGTAAAATCCTTCTGGCAGATGCCAGGAAGGGAATGGTGTCTGCTCTGGTCTAGTTCTTTTTTCCTTCATATGGAATAATTACCTTTTTGAATTGTAGTGGTCAATGCCAATTGTAGAGAATATTCAAATCTTGTTTCTGGTTGCTTATTTGTTTAATTTGAATTTTGAGCAAATTTAAAGTCCTCATCAATTGATTTCCAAGGAAACTTTACTTTTCTCCAGGATATTTCTGTAAAATGTCTGCTGCCAGTCAGTTATTATCTTGGAGTGGCTTTTCTGTCTGTTCACTCAACCCTACAGTTCTTAGTCACTCTCCGAGGGCTCTCTACCCACTACCTCACTGTCCTGTCTGTGCTGTGATAATTGGATACTTTCTAAAGCCTGCTAGAGGTAAGAAGAATAGAGTACAGTTTCCATACTGAATCTGAGCTGGAAAAGATTCTTCCATTGGTATAAGGGAACTCTATGACATATACCATGGACCGCCAAAAGAACGAACAAATCTGTCTTGGAAGAAGTATGGCCAGAATGCTCCTTAGAGGCAAGGATGGTGAGACTGCATCTTACACACTTTGGACATGTTGTCAGGAGGGATCAGTCCCTGGAGAAGGACATCATGCTTGGCAGAGTACAGGATCAGCGAAAAAGAGGAAGACGCTCAACAAGGTGGATTGACACAGTGGCTGCAACAATGAGCTCAAGCATAACAACGATTGTAAGGATGGCGCGGGATGTGGCAGTGTTTTGTTCTGTTGTGCATAGGGTCGCTATGAGTCGGAACCGACTCGACGGCACCTAACAACAACAACAACAACATGACATGTCTGTGGAGCACCATTAAAACATAAAGCATTTAATCACTTGTAATCCACAATCACATAAGGCTGGTGGTTTCCAAACCTAGCATCAGAATCACTTGCAGAGCTTTTTAACAAAACACGGATACCTTCTCACCTCTCCAACATTGGAAACCACCCATGTTTTAGACAATAGCAATTTTTATGTTTATCATGTAAACTTTTAATGTTACTGTAATTAAACAGCTTCCCTTTTTTTCAGAATTCAGTTTAATTACTCCTTCATGCATATTTTATAAAATAAATGCAAGAGATATTTTCATTCTCCTTGACCACTTTCTTGCAGTGTTTGAGGGAATGTAAGCTGGTATATACTTGTTAGAGAAGAAATTAGCAATAAATGTCAAATTTAAAATGTTCAGCTCATTTAGGCCCAGTGATTCCAATTCCTACAATCCATCCTACAAAATACTTACAGAAGCCTGTGTGGGTGTATATTATTAAGGGTAGGCTAAATGAAGTAAAAAATCTCAGTAACTCAATACAATAATTGTATATTTCACGCTCGTACACTATCCAATGCAAGTCAACAGGGAAGCTCCTCACAAAGTCATTCAGAGATCTTGTACACCACCTTTCTCTAGATCCTTGAAAACAAACAAACAAACCAATTGCCATCGAATTGATTCTGACTCATAGCGACGCTACAGGACAGAGTAGAACTGCCCCACAGAGCTTCCAAGGAGCACCTAGTGGATCCAAACTGCTTTTGGTTAGCACCCATTGCACGTAACCACTATGCCACCAGAGTTTCCAGGTCCTTGAAGTCCACTCTATTAAGTTGGGAGATGGAAAAAGAACACACATATAGAAGACAGTGGGGAAGAATTTTATGGGCCACATCTAAAAGTGGCAACCATTACTTCAATCCACACTGCTTTGTCCAAACTTAACCACAAGACCTTATCTGCCTGTAAAAGAGCCTGAGAAATGTAGACTAGCTATGTGCACCGTAGAAAAGAAAACAAGGTATGGTGAACACTGCCATAGGGAATGTGAAGGGAGATGGATATTCATTGCAGTATTGTTATGAAAGGAAAAGACTGGAGAAAACCTAGGTCTTCATAAACAAAGGAATATGAAGGCTGAGTACTAATATGGAAGAATTCCTGCAATATATTGATGAGTCAGAAAAGACAGGTTATATACTAGTAAGCCTGGTATGGTATAATTTTCATTTTTAAAAAAGATGTCATTTATGACCCCTGGTGGCACAGTGGTTAAAGTGCTCTGTTGCTAACTGAAAGGTTGGCGGTTCAAACCCACCAGCCACTTTGCAGGAGAAAGGTATGGCAGTCTGCTTCCACAAAGATTTACAGCCTTGGAAACCATATGGGGCAGTTCTACTCTGTCCAATAGGGTCACTATGAGTTGGAATCAACTCAATGGCAATGGGTTTATGTTTATATATATCAAATATTACTGAAATGTAAATAGTCTAGTCTCAGCACGGGGTCTCAATTTTTAAAAAAACAGAACCCTCATTCAAACACTGGAATGCTATGTAAGCATTAAAAAGGAAGAATAGTTCTATGTATACTATAAAAGTATCCCCAAGATAGGCTGTTAAGGGACAAATGCCATATACGGAACAGTGGGTAAAAGATGCTAACTTTCATGTAAAAAGAAAGGATATATATTTACAAAGAATATTTTTATACACAAATAATATCATTGGACCCTGACAGGGAACACAGCAGAGAGTCCAGGGCAGAGCAGTAGAAAAATGTAGAACAGATTCCAAATTCATGTAAAAAGACCAGACTTAATGGTCTGACCGAAACTGGAGGAACCCCAAAAAATACGGACCCCGGACACACTGTTAACCCAGAACTGAAACGATTCCCAAAGCTCACTCTTCAGATAAAGATTAGACAGGACTATAAAACAAAAATGTATATATACGCAAGGAATGTACTTCTTAGTTCAATCAGATACACGAGACCAAATGGGCAGCTCCTGTCTAAAAGCAGGATGAGAAGGCAAGAAGGGACAGGAACTGATCAAATGGACACAGGGAACCCAGGGTGGAAGGAGGGAGTGTGCTGTCATATTGTGGTGATTGCAACTAATATAACAAAACAATATGTGTATAAATTTTTGTATGAGAAATTAACTTGAGCTGTAAACTTTCACTTAAAGCACAATTTTTTTTAAAAAAGGGGGAAAAATATCTTTGAAAGAACATAAGAAGCAGATTATGGTAGTTGTTTTGGGAGAGAAGGATTCATTGGATAGGGGACAGGGAAACAAAACCTGGAATACAAGGAGACTTATTTTATAATGGCTAATCTAAATTTTGTACCATGTGAATTAACCAGGAAAAAATATATTTTGTACCATGTGAATTAACCAGGAAAAAATATATTTTTTAAACCACCAGTTCTGGGGAAAAAGAGGTCAGGCAATCAAAGGAAGAAGGAGCAATCAAGACCTCTGTTTTAGACTTGTTGACTTTGCGACACCTATTAGAAACCCAAGGGAAGATGTTAAGTCTGGATTTCAGGAGAGAAGTCTGAGTTACAAGTATAAATGTGGGTGTTTTCAGCACATAGATCATATTTAAGCCCAAGAATCTGGACGAGATCACCCAAGGCAAGTGAGAATAAAGAAAGGAAGAGGACCTAGGACCAAGCCTGAGTTATTCTAAAATAAGGTAGGTTCACGGTCAAAAGTTTGGAAGATACTAACGAGCACTTCTATAAAAATCTTTGTGCATATCTGAAGAGAAGAATCTTTACAGGAGCGTCTTGAAGACCATCAAAGAGCATTCAATTTATAACTGAGAAAATTTCTTTAAAATCTCTTTTCCCCATATTTCTCTCAACCTCTCTCTCACACGCGCACGCGCACACACACGGAGCATCAAGAGCAGCAACAGCAGAGTGACAGAACACTAGGCTCCACCACTTTCTCTAAATATCCCCAACCCCCTCTTTTTCCTTGCATACAGGGCCTGGTATTTTTTCCCACCCATTCACTTCACCCCTTCTAAAGATATATACTTTCAGAAACATGTGGGGAATAGCCTCCAGTTACCACTCCACAGCCCTTCCTGCCCTGTTCTGTGGACTGGAAGGCTGACCCAGGAGGACTCTATCACCAGGTCCCTTTGCCTTCTGGATTTCAATTGGGTTAAGCCAGTGGGAAGACTTGACAAGAGGTAAAAGGAAGGAGGAGAGGGAGGTCACGTTATTTCTTTACCCTGGGATCCCTCCCTGTTGGTTTATTGTGAGTTGTCAGCAACAGCTCTTATTAGGCGGATGGACCCTTTGACTGGGTGCCTTAGCAGCCCCCACCACTTGCCCTTGTCCCTGCCCCATGAGGCCTAGGGAAAGTGACAAATCCAGGTTGTTACTAGCCCTGGGGTACTTCAGCAACTCCTGTTAGCTTCTTTTAATCCTGCCCATCCCGTTATAAGTTGCTCCTTAATTAAGTAAACTCTTCTCAAATGCCCAGCTTGAGTGTACTGTTTCCTGCCAAGACCCGGACCCCTGTGAGTTCTATAGCACTTTTAACCCATTATCTTCATCACCACAGCAAAAAGCCAAATTTACAAAGTATTTTTTTTTCAGGGCTGGGGAGTGGGGAATATATTGGGGAAGTTTGTGAATATTACTTCCTGATTTTTTACCCTATATACCACTTTAATAGAGGTGAAATAGATACATCTTTATGTGCACTTGAAAACCCAATCCAGTGCCGTCGAGTCAATTCTGACTCATAGCGACTCTGCAGGACAGAGTAGAGCTGCCCCTTAGAGTTTCCAAGGAGCGCCTGGCGGATTCAAACTGCCGACCCTTTGGTTAGCAGCTGTAGCACTTAACCACTACGCCACCAGGGTTTCCATGTGCACTCTGAGGGGTGGTTAAAGGAACCCTGGTGGCACAGTGGTTAAATGCAAGGCTGCTAACCAAAAGCTGGGCAGTTGGAACCCACCAGCCTCTCTGTGGGAGAAAAGACCTGGAAATCTACTCTTGTAAAGATTACAGCCTAGGAACCCCTATAGGGCAGTTCTACTCTGTCCTGTAGGGTCGCTATTTGTCGGAAACCCTTGAGGGCATGCAACAACAAGGAGTGGTTAACCCTGGGTAGCGTGAATGGATTAGAAAGGAGAGGATGGGTTTTCACTTTTTCCTTCACACATATCTTAATTGTTTTTTATTTAATAAGCAGGTAATACTTTTTTTAAAAAATGCTTATAATTTTAAGGAACAAAATACAGATTCCAAGACCTTACCCCAGAAACTCTAAATTGGTGGGTCTGGAGTAGGGTGCTAAGGGTGAGAACAACTGATGCCAGACACATTTGCAAAGCCACTGTGGATATTTGTCTAGGTTAGGTCCTGCACATGAGCTCCGGGTGATGGGGGCTGACAGCCAGCCTATAATCCTTTCATCAGCCCTTGAGCCCAACACTGAGCTGCATCTGCCTGGAAGAAGGGTAGCCTTCATGAATTTATTTGCACCAAAGCACCGTAAGACTGGTGGTGGCTCTGCCCCCTGCTTGTCTGGATCTGCACTGATTTTCTGCTGTTGGTTTTTCTGCTTCTACTGGGACAGAGACCTAGTTGAATTTTGGTCTTGAATTGGAGCTATGATGATGATACTTGGATCTTGCCTACCTTGTGTGCATCTGCGTGTGTATGGTAAAATATATTATACCAAAAAATTTGCCAGTTTAGCTATTTTTAAGCGTACAATTCAGTGGCATTAATTACGTTCTCCGTGTTGTGCAACCACCACCATTGTCGATTTCCAAAAAAAGGTCATTCCCCCAAATGGAAACTCAGTGTCCTGTAAGCAGTAACTCCCCATTGTCTCCTCTCTCCAGCCCCTGGTCACCACTAATAAATTTTTGTCTTTATCCATTTGCCAATTTTAGATGTTTCATCTAAGTGGGATCATACAAAATTTGTCCAGCATAAAAGTTTTCTATGTTCATCTATATTGTAGCATGTATCAGAACTTCATTTCTCTTTATGGCTGAGTAATATTCCATTGCATGTATATATATATCACATTTTGTTTATCCATGCATATAGTGATGGATACTTGGGTTGTTTCAACCCTTTGGCTATTGTGAACAATGCTTCAATGAATACTGGTATACTCCTATCCGTTTGAGTCCCTACTTTCTAGTCCTTTGGGCATATACCTAGTTGCCTATCTTTTTTCTCCACTCCACCCCCAAGCCTGGCTTTAACTAATGTCCCTAAAGTCTCCAACCCCTTGGCCTTGTTCTAGGCTCCCAACAACTAGTTGCCACAAGTCATCTAGTCTGAGTTTAACTAGATTTTCAATCTCTATTTATAGTTTGCCTTTTTTCTTGAGTAGCTTCCATTTGGAAACACATTAGAGTATTTCCTAATTTCTTTGCTTTTAATGGTGTTGATACACATAATGTCACTAGATCACCTTAGTCATTTCTAAAACAGTTACGTCTGCCCCCTACCCTAACTCAGTAACCTGACTTTTTAATAGGCCATTCTGTTTTGAACCATGTGTTCTAAACTAAAGTAGGTTTTTAACCTAATTGAACATAACTTTATAAATAAAGAAAAATTCTTTAAGATCTCTTTACTGTACAATGAGATCAAAAAACAAATACTATATAAGTGGCTGTCTTCAAAATTTCTCAAGTTTTCAGAAGCAAGCTGAGGTTCTGCTGTATTTTACAGTAGTACTGTCTGGCACAGTTCCATTTGAATCTCCCTAAAACACATGGTGTGGGCCAGGAACCAATCACATCTCCTGCAAGTCCATGATTCACCTACAGAAGTTACCGTAACACTTCTGAAAGTTCAATTGTCAATTAAGGAACTCAGGCTTCATTCACCTTTGGTTCAGCAGGCTCATATTCCATTATCTTTCCTTCCCACTCCAGAGCAAGATTTAGTTACTCATTAATTTTAAGGGAGTTTCATAAGAGACACAAGGAAAGATTTCCTGGTGATGTGAGCTGACAATTATAGAAGCACTAACAAGGGAAGTCATGAAACCTCTTCCCTACAATTCTCTATGAAAAGCAAAATCAAATGGGTCTTGTTGAGAAGCAGTATCAGAAAGAGGTGGGAGCAGGAGCAGGTTATCCAATAGACTAGGTAAGCGCAGTGCTTACTTTGCTTACCAGATCATCTGTAATGAACAATCTCACATTTTTTCACCCCATCAAAGATTCTGCTTCTAGGTATGGCTGCCACCTGTCTCTCTCCCAACACCATAGCACCTTCTTACAGAATCAAAGCCTCTTTTAAAATTTACAATCCCTGACGGGCAGATGACCCAGTAAACAAGGTAACCATGGGCTTACTTGTGCTTACTTACTAATCTGTAGTAACCAATTTCACCTGGGTCATCAAGAACGTGGTGAAACCCATGTGAAATTGGTCACTACAGGTGATTTGGTAAGCAAGATGAACACTGTGTTTATCTTGCCTACTGAATAATTGACCCTTGGGTGGGAGATTTTAAATGGATGAGGTATGACCTAATTCATTCTATGGTTTTGAAGTAAAAGACGAACTGTTAATTTAAAATAAGAAACAACAATCAATTAACAGTTGGTGATTCCCACATTCCCTGAGTTTATGCTACCTACCCTCTCATTTTCCTCAAGCCTAATAAGATTTCACCCTGAGTTGTGGTGCAGTGTTGACCATTACACAAATAGCAAGTTGAACTTGCTACGGGCATCTGATAGTTCCACTCTTTGGTAGCACACAAAGATTTTCCGACATGGTTAGAATATAGGTTGTGATTATTTATTGCTCAAGTTGCCCTTTGCTTACTCCCTCTATCATTCTTGGATAGGAAGAGAATGAGCCATGAACATAGTCTGTCCAAGTCTCTTACTAAATTGCTACAGAATGTGTCTCTGACACAAATACAATCCGCTTCCACACTTGCCTTCTCCATATAGTTGATGGTAGCAATTGCATGCTTTTACTAAATTGCTGCCATCCAGCGAACATAGCAGCAATCTTTATCCTTACAGGTGAAGACAAATATTTTTCATTCACGTGTTTTGCAGGTTTGCTTATAGTAACCTCATCACTAAAAAAAACTCATTGCCGTAGAGTCAATTCTGACTCATAGCAACCGTTATGAGTCAGAACTGACTCATCACTACCAGGTACAAAGTCCCAAGTGGAGTCATACATCTGTGCTTCAAAAGCACTTCAAGTGCTCCAGCCAGAGTCATCTGTGGTCCCTCCATTTCTGAGTCCCTTAACCAGAATTCCTTCCAATGTCACGGCAGGGACATGTAGCTGTATATTTATTGTAACTGTAGTTTTTTAATTCATTGTAATATAGTAATATTCATTTATTGAGAACCTCAAACCAAAAACATCAAACTAGTTGTCATCAAGTCGATTCCGACTCATGGCGACCCCATGTGTGTCAAGGTAGAATTGTGCTCCAGAGGGTTTTCAATAGCTGATTTTTCAGAAGCAGATCCCTAGGCCTTTCTTCCGAGGTGCCTCTGGGTGAATTCAAACTGCCAACTTTTGGGTTAGCAACAGAGCGTGCACCACCCAGGGACTCCACTGAGCACCTAAAAATAGATAAATAAATAAACCATTGCCATTGAGTCAATTTCGACTCTCAGTGACCATATAGGACAGAATAGAACTGCCTCGTTGAGTTTCGAACTGCCAACCTTTTAGTTAGCAGCTGAGCTCTTAACTGCACCACCAGGACTCCAAGTACATGTCCAATCATATTGAAAGTGCTTTGTTATTTCATTTAAGTCATATGACAACTGCATGAGATAGGTACAACTACTGTATCTGCCTTACAATGAGGAAAGATAGGAACAGAAAGATTGAGTAACTTCCTCAAAGTTACCCAGTGAGGAACTAGTAGAGCCAGGATTTGACCCAGGCAATAAGATTCTAACACCTGAGGTTCATGTGAGCATTTATTATCTGAGGAGGCTTTTGTGCACAGAAAAGCACATTTCTAACTTTATATTTTCATTCAATTTATTAAAATATAACTTTAAAAATCTGTTTTTATTAATAATGGTATATCAAATAAGAATAGTCACTTGTACCTTTTCTTTGATTAATGCTTAGATATCTCTTATATTTGACAATTCAAACTCTTGTAAATATTTAGCTATTTATACATTTAATTAATCAGATTGTCTTAGGCATTATAAATTACGAAAGCAAACACTTCAATCACCTGACAATACAAATGTTAAAAAATAAAATAAAATCTTTCTCTTAAGTAATTTTATAAATCTAATAAACCATATCTTTAAATTTAGAAGCTCAAATTCTGTTAAGCATTTCAAACATTCTAATATACAAACAGAATCTATAAGTGAGACCTGATTCAAAGTCTAGTTACTGAGTTTGTTCTTAAATTTAACATTAAAATATTAATCCAAAGGTTCGTAGTTTATCAGTTCATTGTTTTATATCTTCCTGGAGTTACAAATTTATTTACCCAACCAAAGGGAACAAAGGTACCCTTTCAAGACCATGCCCCAGGCTACTTATCACAGGGACATAGAACTTGGGCACCTCTTCTAAGGCTAAGCTAGTCAATGTTGGAGTGAGCCCCCTGTTTATGGTCAGATTTTATCTGCCACTTCTCCTGGATTTCCTAAAGTTAGGTTCTTTCAGCTTAAGTAATCATGTAAGTTTCCATTTCTTGCAATTCTGAGACTTTCCAGAAATAACCATAATATAAAAAAAAATTTTTTTTTTTTATATATCAGGTTTTAATTCCCTTTTGAGTAACTAGAGACTATTTTCTTAAATTCCAGGTAATAATGGAATTTTAAACCCATTATTCAGACCTTAATTTCTTCCCTTTCTCTTTTAATTTGTATCTTTCTCATCAACCACCATTTTATGGTTATATTTCTCCTTTTTCTGACAGACCCAAACACCTTCCTATGCTTTCTGTGACATCTCTACCTCCGGGAATAAATTTCTGTCCATATTATTTCCAACAGCAAAGTGAGTCATTGGGACACTTCTTTTAATTACCGGAAGTCAAGCTGTGCCTCCAGGAAGGGCAGAATTGAATTGTCCTGTCCAAAGTTCCACAGGAACCAGCATAAAGTATTTTCCCAATGATGATGTGGTCAGAGCATTAAAATGCCAAGAAAGATTCAAAAAGACCATGAATGTGACCCAAATGTCCCAGGTCCCAGCCTAAATAAGGTCAGACCAATTTACAAGGTCATAAGCCACTTCAGCTTAATTGCTAGAAACTAGCTGTCCTCAAAGTGTCCCCTAGCTATCTCTGAGTTCCCCTGATACCATCCCAAATAGATCTTGATATTTGTCCTCTTAGTCTTCCATTATGCTCCACCTCAGTGACAATGGCCTCTTAAGAATGACACTCCCCTGGGCACTAATGAGCCCTCCTCTACCCGCCTCGCCCCCGGCCTCAGGAAAAGAGGACACCACTTTCCTCCTTGCCTCTACGCACCTGAAGCATAGGTCTCGATTTTCCCTAATTTCTAAGGTAAGATGAGAGGGAAAAACACCTCAGTAAGTTCTTACAACTTCCATTAGAAATAGCAACTAGAGACCATGGGGTCTAACCTCAAGGTTCTATCCTGCTTCCCTGTTTGGGGGTCAGCTCAAGTCTACCTCCAAGAATGATCCAAATATTTCCACACCTTGTCTTCCTAGTAAAACTGCCAAGGGCAAGAGAGAGAAGAGAGAGTTCCTTACCAAAGCCTAAGGCCTACCTCCCAAATCCTCATTTAATGCTATATAACTGATTTATTCCCTAGATGATCCACTCTGTTTAAGGTACACTGTTCTTACACCATAGCTTCCAAAAGACTTTAGAATCACTATTGTCCAACATGAGCACATTTTCCTGGATCTGTATAATGCAGTTTTAACAGCACAACCTCAGTTTTAACCACACCGAGCTGGACCACATCAAGACTGCCCTAAGTCTCTCTCTCCCCCACAAAAAGTCAAAATATCAGCCCTCAGTATTTTTCCTACCGCTTTAGAGGGTTCTTCTGATGGTATCCTGAGGCCAAATTTTTGGACAAGAACACACACACACATATTCACACACTACCTAAACAAGAACAAGGAAAAATAAGTAAGCACAGGGATTTTTAATTCAAATTGAAGAAAATAAAAATGTCAAAGAAGTTTTTTTTTTTAGCATGTAGTCCCTGGTGGACTTTTTAAAAATGCCAATTTGGGACCCCTATACCAGACCCCATTGTATGAGAATCTCTGGTGGCAGGGACCAAAGAATCCATATTTTTAATAAGACCCTCCAGTAATTTTTATGTATACCAAAGGCTGAGAACTACTACTCTGAGGGTTGACTAAATCCCTGGGTGGTGCAAATGGTTAATGAACTTGGCTGCTAACAGAAGGGTTGGTGGTTCGAGTCCACCCGGAGGTGCCTCTGGAGAAAGGCCTGGCAATCTACTTCAGAAAAATCAGCCCTTGAAAACCCTGTGGAGCACAGGTCTACTCTGACACACTTGGGGTCACCATGAGTTGTAATGTCTGGACAGCAACTGGTAATCTGTGGGCAGACACACCTCTGGCAGTTTTGATGCCTAAGGCAAGAGTACAAATGTAGGTCCCTGACCCACTCCCCTTGTCCTTCCACCCAGTTCCACCTCATACCTTCCGGGGCCCCACATGTGATCATTCCAAAACGCTCCCCTAAGCTTTGTCCATGCACCCCGGGCCTAGGAATCTTCTTAAGAAATAAAACTCAGGAAAGAGGCCTGCACAAACCCTGGGACCGGGGTCGGAGATACTTGGGCAGGAAATTAAGTGATCCTAAATTGTCATGAGTCAGAATTGACTCCACGGCAACTGGTTTGGTTCGATTTGAGTACCCAGAATGTGGTCAAGAAGTGGAAGAATAGGTTCCAATGGGCATGTCCCCTTGGCCCTGTGGCCCCTCACCCTATGGGGAATGGTAGGCTGAAGGATAGTCACAATGGGGACCTAGGGAAGAAGAAAGGGGGATCATTGTTTAGGAAGCATTATCTGTTCATAGTGGTGGCAAATTTGGCAACAGATACCAGTGATGGCTGAACAACATGATTAATGTACATGCAAAAAATGTTGAATTGGTAGATATTGTGTTTTATATATATAAAACCTAATATATTTGGACTAATTTTTTTTAATTTTTATTTTTTGTTATGGTGAAAATATACTCACAAAAACATTTGCCAACACAAGTTCTACATTTACTATTCAATGACATTGATTACATCTTTCCTGTTGTGCCATCACTATCACTAAAAAAAAATCACTACTCTTTTCTAAATTTTTTCACCAGCATTAACATAAGTTCAATGCCCCCAAACAAAAAACACTTCTCCGTTCCCCCCTCCCTCCCGCCATTAATAGTTTTTGGTTTCTATATATTTGATTATTTCATATAAATGAGATCATAAAGTATTTGTCAGATTGGAGGAAGACTCATAAACAACCTTATTTATGCAGATGACACAATCTTCCTCGCTGAAAGTGAAGAGGATTTAAAGCACTTAGTGGTGAAAATCAAAGACTATAGCCTTCAGTATGGATTACACATCAACATAAAGAAAACAAAAGTCCTCACAACTGGACCAGCAAGCAATGTCATGGTAAACGGAGAGAATATTGAAGTTGTCAAGGATTTTATTTTACTCGAATCCACTATCAACACCTATGGAAGCAGCAGTCAAGAAATCAAATGACACATTGCACTGCAAAATCTCCTGCAAAAGACCTCTTTAAAGTGTTAAAAAGCAAAGATGTCACTTTGAGGACTAAGGTGAACCTGACCCAAGCCATGGTTTCTCAATCATCTCATATGCATGCAAAAGCTGGACAATGAATAAGGAAAACCACAGAAGAATTGAGGCCTTTGAATTATGGCGTCGGCAAAAAAATATTGAATATACCATGGACTGCCAGAAGAATGAACAAACCTGTCTTGGAAGAAGTATAGCCGGAATGCTTCTCAGATGCAAGGATGGCAAAACTTTGTCTCACTTATTTTGGACATGTTATCAGAAAGGATCAGTCCCTGGAGAAGGGCATCATGTTTGGCAAAGTAGAGGGTCAGTGAAAAACAGGAAGACCTTCAATTAGATGGATTGATGCAGTGGATACAACAATGGGCTCAAGCATAACAATGATTATGAGGATGATTAAGCAAAATGTAGAATGGATAGTGTCTTGCATATCTTTGATGATATGAAGAGTTGATGTTGACCATACCTAGGAATAGACATTGGGCTCATGGGGCAGGACTAGGCGGCGTTTCGTTCTGTTGTATGTAGGGTCACTATGAGTCAGAACCAACTCAACAGCACCTAACAAGAAAACACAGCATTTGTCCTTTTGTTACTGACTTATTTTGCTCAGCATAATTTCCTCAGTGTTGTGGCATTCATCAGAATTTCCTTTCTCTTTATGGCTGCATAATATTACACTGTAGGTATATACCACATTTTGTTTATGCATTCATCTGTTGATGGACATTTCGGTTGTTCACATATTTTGTCCATTTTGAAAAGTGTTGCAATGATATTTCTACCACAATAAGAGAAATATATGTATGTAAAAAGAAAAAGGCCCTAGGAAAACTTGAGTCGTGGAAACACAGATTTCCCAAAAGTTATACCCAGTTTACTAAACAGAGATGCTCCATTAGATACATCTGCCCCTGTGTTAATCCTCTGCATTGTCTTTTTTCCCAAGAACAATGGAAAAGAACTTAATTTGTTTTGTAGAGGAGCTTTCCCTAAAATAAACTATTTGTTCTAGAAGTAAACTTAAGCCTGGTCAGAACTTTATAAAAAGGGACAAATTCTTACAACTACAAAATGGCAAAGTTTCCTAGCTGCCACATCCATCAGATGCCAAGCTAGATTTAAGAAGTGAAACGTAGAATTGGTAGTGTCTTGTGTATCTTTGATGATATGAAAGGTTGATGTTGATCATACCTAGGAATAGACATTGGGCTCATGGCTCCTAATGCTGTACCCAGGGATGATGAAAAGTCTTGAAATACAAAACTATTTCCAACTCTCTATTAATACTCCCCCAAATTTCCCCCTATTAGTAGAACAAACATTTCCAGAGTGAAGGCCCTAGTCCACTGCCCAGGACCCTGGACATTTTTACTCACTGAATGGTACTGTAGTGGCCACACATGGGGTTGTCTGCACAGCCCCTCTTCTCTGGGAATTATTCCTACTCTCCTGGATTATTTCCCAGAAGCCAAGCTACATAACCCTACATCCCTGGTACACTGGGGGCACCTGACTCAAGCTGGGTCAGCTTGATTCTCTGCAATGGGAATTTGGAATTAAGAGAGAAAGAGAAAATGTCTTTCTATGTAGCTGAACCTGAAATATGCAAATTTTGAAGCTGTGAGCTTATCTTGTATTGTCCCATGAGGGTTGGGAGCCAAGGAAGCCCATCTGCACAGAGACAAATGAAGCAGATGTTCAGAAAAGAACCGAAGAAAGAGAAATTTCTTCCTGTGTTCCTACAAGAGCTGCATTCCTGCCTTTGGGTTCTATGGGTCACTCCCGGAGACTTATAAGAAATTTTTGGGGGGGGCTTAAGTTAATTAATTGTAAAGATGGCGAGGGACCGGGAAGTGTCGCTATGAGTCAGAATTGACTCTATGGCACCTAACAACAAGTTAATTCATAGGAGATTTTGTTACTTGCAACTAAACTGTTCTACCTAGAAGCACACCTCTAGCAGAAGCGTGGCGGGAGGAGGAGGCACAGGGGCATTTGCCCCCAGACACAAGTCCAACGGGGTGCCAGACGAGGCCAGCAGCCTGCACCTACCCACCCTATTGATGAGGCTGGCGGAAGTGGGGGGAAGCAAATTTAGAGATTGCCCCTGAGCACCCCTTACCTTCCTTACACTTTCAACGTCCAGGGACATAACTTACTACTTGCCTTGACTCTGCTCTAGCCTTTAGGCTTCCATCCAGGAAGTCCAACCCATTTTAACTCCTTCAATCTGTCCCCCTTGCTGTATTTCCACTACCACTGCCTTAGTTCAAGTGCACAACTTGGAGTTGTATAGACCTGGGTTCAAGTCCCAAGCTTGCCACTTACTGTGTGACCTTGGACAGGTTATTTCACCTTTCTAAAATGGGAATAATAATACTACTTGCCCCATGAGATTGTTGTAAGGATTGAAAGAGATAAAGCATGTAAAAAAAAATGTGTGGCAATTAAAAAACCATTGTCCTGAAGTGGATTCTGACTCACAGAGACCCTGTAGAACAAAGTAGAACTGCCCCATAGAGTTTCCAAGAAGTGCTGGTGGATTAGAACTGCTGGCCTTTTGGTTAGCAGCCTGAGCTCTTAACCACTGCACCACCAGTGCTCCTAAATGTCTATTATCATTATTATAGCACTATTGTTTTCATTTATGTTATTTTATTGTTAAAGGAGGTATTTAAGTTTCTCAGTGACCCCAGTTAACCAATAGACCCAGCCTGGTTTCTTTTAGGAGTCTATGTTCATTTTCATGACTGTGATAATAAATTAAAGAGCTTTTCTTTTATTAGGGTATATCTAAATTTAATTTAATTGTATTCAAGACTTTAAAAGTAGGAAAATAATTAATATTTATAGTGTACCTGACATGCGCCAAGTACTCTAAAAGCATTTTACATATATTTTCTTATTTAATTTACAAAGGATGTTATTATCTCTATTTTTAAAATGGGGAAACAGAGACTCATAAACATTAACTAACGTACTCAAAGGCAAGATTTTTGTTTGGCATTCAAACCAAAATCCATCTGCCTCCAAAGGCCATATGCTTTCTATTGCACTGCTTAATCTGCTGATTACTGAATACACTTTTATACTGGAAAGAGTTGGGAAGACTCATGACAAGAATTTTGATTTTAAAAAATTTGTAAACATAATTTCAATTTCATGCAATAGGTGCCCAGAATCTATTTTTGAGGAATTAATCACCTGAGAATATCACTCTCCTGAAACTCCACTAGCCCTATCATAAATCCCTCAACCCCACTGGCTGCATTAACCTTAAATGACAGTACAAACTCTTAGCTGACATTCCAGGTAGCTGAACTATAAGCACAAATTTGAATCGCTGATGAAACAAGTAAGAAAAGAGCCTGTCAATATACCAAGAGTCATATACATTTTAGATTTGCAAGATATTTACATTCGCAAGACTTTTGCAAAGTCTAATTAACTAGAATTTGGAATACATAGAATTTTTCTTCTTGGTAAGAAGACTTATAATACTGTAACCTTTTTTTTTTCCTCAAAGGTTTCTTTCCTTTATTGGAACCCTGAATATGGGTATACTTAAAACAACTCTCTTTAGTACTTGGGTATTCATATTACCTTCAGATAAACTCAAGAGAAAAAAAATCCAAAACAATTTTGATGCATTAATAAAATCAAATCAAATAAAAAATTAGAGAACAAAAAACATTCTTTTTACTATTATTATTTCAAAGATCTTTGATGTTCTGGGATTTATAAAATTCTTTACACTATAAGAAAATATTCTTAAATAGAAATCCAGATGACAATAAAAATAAAATATGTGTTAGATGTTTAAAAATAACCTTATGTTTAATAGTTAGGTTTCATTTGCTTCAACCCAAGAAGCAGAAATATAATTCTACTCATTCTTTAAAAACTGGACTAATAGGCAAGTCACTTTGCTTAATGTAAGGAGAGTATAATTTTGTATAAAATTATATACAAATATAAACAGTGTTTTCTAGTGAGTCCTGAGAAGTGTCTATGCAACACAGACTACCATTTGTGTTTTCTGTAAATCAAAAATATTCAACAGTACAATTTTATTGTAATATTAAAATAAAGTTGGGGATATTTTAAAATGGGAAAATATCTTTAGTTGAGCATTTTGATTATATTGTTACCACTGGTATTTTCTTATCCTGTTTCCCTCCTCTACACTCTTTCTCAGCATATATTTTCTGCTAAAATTGAGGGTCAAGAGAGAATCACACATCTGGTTCCTGCTGATAATGTGAGCCCAGAAATAGCAGCCAATGAAGGCAAACACCTGCAAAGGCTTAGTCAGAGCAATTACTCACTAGTAATACTTCCTAAAGCACCATTGCTTTTACTTTCATAGTTTTATGTGCCCCCTCAGTGGTCCAACCAAATCTTCCGAATAATATCACCTAATAACCAAAGCAGTCCTCTAGGGAAACAATTGTACAGAAAAATAACTTTCTTCCCAAAATTGGAAATTATAAATTACATGTATTAACATAATTGGTATAGTTCACTAGGTAAATGTTGCTGGTAAATGTGATATATTAATGTTCAAATTCATCAACTACTTCACCAAGCAAACGTTTATTTCTCAGTTTTAAAGATATTGAATCCAAAAGGAACGGCAATGGCTCTCTCTTGAGATTACCCAACCCTAAGAAAATACCTTGGGAAGTCTAATCTATGAATTTTGGGGATAAAGATTCCTAGTGGTTTGAAAAAAATTCCTTCTTAAAATGCTTTTGCCCTACTACCCCCCAATAGTGAGGAAAAGTACAGACTTCCAGAAATACTGTGAAATCTAGAGAAATTCATTAATTTATTCAGCTATGCAAATATTTACAGAGCCAATGCTTCAGCGGTTATTAAAATACTGTTGAGAAAAAATTGTTAAGAAATCTCTTTGCCAATTATTGATAAATCACAACTGGATTTGACTTCTTTCTTGTACTTCTAGCCAATTAATTAACATTGTTGCAAACATCCCATCCATTATTTTATCTCATCCTGAACCTGAAACTATACAATTGCACTTCATTAGGTTGTGAACAATTAATGTCACCAGAAGTCAAATGATGGGTAATCTACGCTTCTGGGCCTTGTGTTGATGCATTTTATGTGGCAAGCTCTACTAAGTCCAATTTCTCAGATAATCTCTGCTTCACATCATTGAACCTGCAAAGAATATGGATTTAACACTTTTGACTTGATATGCTATTTCCCAGCCCCAATTCTGTGGAATGTACATTTTCTATGATATATTAGCCCATTTAGAAGAACTTAATCTGCATTTTTCATGTTCTTGCAGTTAAGAGAAGTCAAAGAGATAGTTGATTTTTGAAAGATGGCTACTGCGGTGGGTTGAAAAATGACCCCCCAAAGATACATTTACTTCCTAATCTTTAGAAGCTTTTCAATGTTACCTTGAATGAGGAGATTATCATGGATTATCCAGGTGAGCCCTAACTGCCATCACAAGTGCCCTTACAAGAAAAAAACAGAGGAAGATTTGACACAGACACACAGAGGAGAAAGTGATGTGAAGATGGAGGCAAAGATTGGAGTGATGTGGCCACAAGTCAAGGAATACTGACAGCCACCAGAAGCTGGAAGAGGCAAGAAAAGATTCTCCTTTAGACCCTTCAGAAGGAGTGTGGCCCTGCTCACACCTTGATTTCACACATCTGTAAGAGATTGTTTCTATTGTTTTAAATTCACCAAGTTTGTGGTAATTTGCTACAAAAGTCCTAGGAAATTAATACAGGTACTTTTACTTGATTCACCCTGAGTCTAATCTTCAACCTTGCTGGTCCTGAAAATTCAATTTCGTTAGCTTAACTCTAAGCACACTAGTCCTGGATCACTGCCCCCTATTAATCAAATTCACAAGAAATGGATTGAAAGTCACATTGCTAATCTATTCATTTACCAAGGAAAATATCCTTGTTTTAATAACTAAAACTAATGATCTGCTTAGAACATTTAGAGATATGTTTAGAAGAAACAAAATTGCTCTCATAATCTGTCTTAGGCTTTAGATATTTTGGGACCTTGTTGGCTCAGTTTGGGGAGAAGACCAAACAGAATCAGAAACAATGGGAGAAAAGCAGGGAAAAACTGATCTCGATGCAGAGCTGATCCCTGCAAGAACCACTGGGAAATAAAAAGTACAATATTCTAAGAGGTGGAAAAAATTGTGTGTGGTTCAGTAGGTACAGATATTGGTCTGGACTGGTCCAAATCGCATGACATTAGAAGCTCAAGCAAAGAGCAAAGCTCAAAATCAACTGTATAAAGTCATCACAGTTCAGTACAATCTGTCCACTCAGGTAGGATTCCAACCAACAGAAGGAGAGTACAAAGAGATGGATCTAGCTCTCCAGAGAAGGAAGCAAAGGAATGGAGTGAAGGACACAGAGAACCCAATCCTGGGAATTGTCAGAGATGACAAAGAGAAGTGAAGACTGCTCAGGACTGAACCCTGGAAACCTCTATAAACATTTAAAGTTGGAGTGGTTCTTAGAGAAAAGGGTTTGTCATGAGCTGCTCCCTGAAATGTGGTTGCTACCTGCTGATCCCTCTACATTTGACACTAAGATGTAGGTGAAGCCAGAAGTGGCTGGACCCATCATTCCTACTATCTGGGTGACAGACAGCTAACATACATATGGCAGCATAACTTCTAGGCTATGACATCAATAAGCACAGGGAGACAAGGATCAATACAAATTCTAAAACCTGGGTGACTGGACATGATTCCCAAATAAATAAGGTGATATCGTCAACCAAGAACTCAAAACCACATAAGGTGAAAAACAAAAAAATCTCACATAAGGTGAGATTTTTCTGAGCTGAGGGTGGAATAGAGGTGGTGAATAAACATTCCATAACTTGTCTGAAGTACCATTTGTTCCTCTGGAGAGGGGTGGGAATAGGGGACTTTTTGATAGTCACTTGCAAAAAGGAAAAAAGAGCAAAAAAAGTCTTTAGGGTCAACTTTTGTAAGCAAATCTGGGCACAAGCCAGGCTGCTTTGCAGCCTAAGTAAAAAAGACTATAGGCCCAGGGTCACTGAATACATGATGACAACATCTGGGGGTGACAACCTCAGCACAGGCATTGTCTTCAGTAGAAATTTCATATATTTTCAAACTACGTTACTGTTGTTGTGGATATCTCAAAATATCATTACATTCATCACTACTACAAAATTTACAGCAGTTATTAAATGTGTTTTTAGATCATTGTACTTAATGAGTTGATAAAGAAACACATATATTACTAAATTTAAAGTTTTAAATGCTTTGATAACTATATTTTATTTCCTCTAAATCTTATGTATTTTGTTTTATTCATCTGGCACTGGGTTTGGGTCATCAAAAATATTTTTCTGAAACTAAAAGAGATCTGCATACCATGCTCATGGATAGGTAGACTCAACATTGTGAAAATGACAATTCTACCCAAAGCGATTTACAAATACAATGCAATCCTGATCCAAATACCAACATTCTTTAAAAAGATGGAAAAACTTATCACTAACTTTATATGGAAAGGGAAGAAGCCCCGGATAAGTAAAGCACTATTGAAGAAGAAGAATCAAGTAGGATGACTTGCACTACCTGACATCAGAACCTACTGTACAGCAACGGTAGTCAAAACAGCCTGGTACTGATACAATGACAGATACATTGACCAATGGAACAGAATTGAGAACCCAGATGTAAATCCATCCACCTATGGTCACCTGATCTTCGATAAGGGCCCAAAGCCCATCAAATGGGGAAAAGGCAGTCTTTTTAACAAATAGTGCTGGCAAAACTGGATGTCCATCAGCAGAAAAAAAAAAAAGAAACAGGACCCGGACCTCACACCATATACAAAAACTAACTCAATATAAAGCCAAAAACCATGACGTTCATAGAAGACAAAATAGAATCAACGCTAGAGGACCTAATACACGGCATTAACAGGATGCAAACCACAACCAACAACATATAAGCTCCAGAGGATAAGCTAGATAACTGGGATCTTTTAAAAATTAAACACTTATGCTCATCAAAAGACTTCACCAAAAGAGTAAAAAGAGAACCTACAGACTGGGTAAAAAATTTTAGCACTTACAAATCAAAGGCTTAATCTCTAAAATCTACAAGAAAATCCAACATTTCTACAACAAAAAGACAAATAATCTAATTAAAAAATGGGCACAGAGAATGAACAGACACTTCACCAAAGAAGACATTCAAGTGGCCAACAGACACATGAGGAAATGCTCACAATCTCCAGCCATTAGAGAAATGAAAACCAAAACCACAATGAGATACTATCTCACACTGGCACTACTGGCATGAATTAAAAAAAACAGAAAATAACAAACGTTGGAAAGGCTGTGGGGAGATCGGAACTCTTAAGAAACGCTGGTGGGAATCCAAAATGATACAACCATTTTGGAAAACGATATGGTGCTTCCTTAGAAAGCTAGAAACAGAAATACCAGATGATCCAGCAATCCCACTTCTGGGAATATATCCTAGAGAAATAAGAGTCATCACACGGATAGACATATGCACACCCATGTTCATTGCAGCATTGTTCACACTAGCAAAAAGTTGGAAACAACCTAGATGCCCATCAACAGACGAATGGATAAACAAACTGTGGTGCATACACACAATGGAGTATTATGAAACAATAAGGGACAGCAATGAATCTGTGAAGCAACTCCTAACATGGGAGGAGAATCTGGAGGGCATTAAGCTGAGTAAAATAAGTAAATCACAAAAGGGCAAATATTGTATGAGACCACTACTGTAAAAGCTCATGAAAAGCTTTACATACAAAAAGAAACAATCTTTGATGGTTACGAGAGAGGGGAGGGGTGGGGATGGAAAAACACTTAGTAGACAATAGATAAGTGGAAACTTTGGTGAAGGGTAAGATGGTACACAATACTGGGGAAGCCAGCACAACCTGTACAAGCAAGGTCATGGTAGCTCCATAGACACATCCAAACTCCCCAAGGGACCGAACTGCTGGGCTGAGCGCTGTGGGGACCATGGTCTCAGTGAACATCTAGCTCAATTGGCATAACATAGTTTATAAAGAATATGTTCTACATTCTACTTGGGTGAGTAACATCTAGGGTCTTAAAAGCCTGTGAGTGGCCATCTAGGACACTCCACTGTTCTCACCCTTTTGGGAGCAAGGAAGAATGAAGAAAGCTAAAGATACAAGAAAAAGATTAGTCCAAAGGACTAATGGACCACATCTACCACGGCCTCCAACAGGCTACGTCCAGTACAACGAGACGGTGCCCAGCTACCACCACTGACTGCTCTGACAGGGATCATAACAGAGGGTCCCAGACAGAGCTGGAGAAAAATGTAGAACAAAATTCTAACTCAAAAAGAAAGACCAGACTTGCTAGCCTGACAGAAACTGGAGAAACCCTGAGTATGGCCCCCAGACACCCTTTCAGCTCAGTAATGAGGTCACTTCTGAGGTTCACCCTTCAGCCAAAGATTGAACAGACCTATGGAAGAAAACAAGACTAAAGGGAGCACCGGCCCTGGGGCAGAGGCTGGAAGGCAGGAGGGAACAGGAAAGCTGGTAATAAGGAACCCAGAGTTGAGAAGGGAGAGTGTTGACATGTCATGGGGTTGTTAATCAATGTTATAGAACCATGTGTATAATAAAAAAGAAAAAAAAAGACTTTATCAAAAGAAAAAAAAAATATTGTTCTGAGAAGGGTTCACAGGCTTAGACTGTCAAAGGGTCCAGACACACAAAAAAGTTAAGAACTTCTGGATAAAGGAATCTACTATTCTGTCCTATTTATAGTCATTCGCTTAACAGATGTTTATTGTAACTTACTTTTTTCCAGGCACAAACTCCTAACACAAACTCAGAAAGTGTTTTGGAGGAGTTTGGGGGAACGGGTTTAAAAAGGAAACAGGGAACATACTAAAGTATTAATTTAAACCACAACAGAAATGCTACGAAAATAATGACACAACGAAAGCCATGAATTTAGGGACAAATCCACTTGAAGGATTTCTTAGCACTATGTAATTTCTTACCGCTCAGCTTCTGATTACTGTATAATCAGGCTGACAAATGACTAATACTCAGCAGGTTCAAACAAGTGAACGTTAGTGTTGTTTGGGACTCTGTCTCCCCCTCTTTGTGTAGAATTTTACTGAGTTTTAATGGTCCTAAGTCTCTTTGGGCCACTTGCCCCTCTATATGACTGACAAATGCTTTATAATTTTTCTCATCTAGACTACGGACACTAGATGAAGTAATTACCCAGAAGCTTAAAGCACATTTATTTGTCTATCATTCATTTTTAAAAATTATATTCACAACTGAAGAGAGCACACAGACTTTGCAAAATATGTGACATTTCGATAATAAAATACCTATAACAAAAGACTCATATTCATATATAGGGTCGCTATGAGTTGGAATCAACTTGATGGCAAGGGGTTTAAAATGAAAGAAAAGATAGAAAAAAATTAAAATCTGCCAAAATTCAAAGAACTCGTTTTGAAGAATTGACAATTGATTATCCAAAGGAAATAGAATCATCATTACAATGGCCATTAAATACTGGCATTTGATGAGATCAATTGAGAAGAAGATTGCTTCAAAATTTGGACCTGTTAAACGCTAGCAAGCAGCCATCGAAGATGCATCAATTGGTCTCAACCCACCTGGATCAAAGGAGAATAAAGAACACCAAGGACACAAGGCAATTACTGAGCCCAAGAGACAGAAAGGGCCACATGAACCTGAGACTACATCATCCTGAGACCAGAAGAACTAGATGGTGCCTGGCTACAACCGATGACTGCCCTGACAGGGAACACAACAAAGAACCCCTGAGGGAGCAGGAGAACAGTGGGATGCAGACCCCAAATTCTCATAAGACCAGACTTAACAGTCTGAGACTAGAGGGACCCCGGTGGTCATGGCCCCCAGACCTTCTATTGGCCCAGGACAGGAACCATTCCCGAAGCCAACTCTTCAGACATGGATTGGACTGGACAATGGGTTGGAGAGGGATGCTGGTGAGGAGTGAGCTTCTTGGATCAGGTGGACACTTGAGACTATGTTGGCATCTCCTGCCTGGAGGGGAGATGAGAGGGTGGAGGGGGTTAGAAGCTGATGATATGGACACGAAAAGAGAGAGTGGAGGGAGAGAGCGGGCTGTCTCATTGAGGGGAGAGTAATTGGGAGTGTGTAGCAAGGTGTATATGGGTTTTTGTGTGAGAGACTGAAAAAAAACAGGTGTATATGGGTTTTTATGTGAGAGTCTGACTCGATTTGTAAACTTTCACTTAAAACACAATAAAAATTATTAAAAAATATCTGGACCTCAAAGTAGGAACAAAATGAAGGAACAACAATATTAGCTAAAGGCTAGACCTTGATAGAAAGAGCTAATGGCATAAATCATGGAGAAAAATGAGCAAGCCATCCCAATCGTCAGTGGAGGAGGTTAGCACACACTTCCCTCTCCCTCAGCCCGCATAAAAACACAAAAGGGCAGAGAACACTGATGTCAGTAAAATCACACTTCCCTGATATATGTTCAATGCAGGTTTAGATAAGTAAAGAAATGGCACAGTCATAATAAAACATGAAGGTTCTATCATATAAATTATTTATATTTTAGCCTGTTCTACCTCTTGAAGATACAAATTTCATAAGTTTTAAATACTTTCATTTTAAGGGAATGTTTTTCAAATGTCTTTAAAAAGTGAGGTATATAGTATTGTTATGGATCAAGCTGTCTCCCCCCAAAAATATGTTGGAATCCTAATCCCAATACCTATAAATATAGGGTTGTAACTAAGAGTTTTCCATTTGTTACGTTAATGAGGCCACACCACTGTCGGGTGTATCCTAAACCTAATCATTTCTGAGTTATAAAAATACCAGAATTGACACAGACACACACACAGGGGAAGAAGACGACAGACGATGGAGAGAGGTACATCCACAAGCCCAGGAACAAGGATTAATGGCAGCTACTAGAAGTTGAAATAGATAAGGAAGGACCTTTCCCTAAAGCCACACTCTAAATTCAAACTTCTAGCCTCTTGAACTGTGAGAAAATAAATTTCTGTTCTTTAAAGCCACCCACTTGTGGTATATCTTGTTATGGCAGCATGAGGCATTTAAGACAAGTATATTGGAAACAATAAAATCGAATGTTTGGATTTGGGAGCACAGAAGAGGGAAGCTAAGAATAATCTTCAGTTCTTCCAGGTCTCCCTCCCCTGGCCCTGGTACAATATCCCTGTGGATTGTTGTTGTTTGGTGCCATTGGGTTGGTTCCGTTAAAAGCCATTTATTTGATAGTAACATTTTACAGAGACAATTTCACTTTAATCATAATTTATTTTCCTTTTTAAAACTAGACCAGGAACTTATTCTTCCACACTTTCACATTCAATAATTTTATTTTCTGTTTTATCATAAAAACATTTATAATGGCAGCCTCTATACTTTTTAGAGAGTATTTTCCTTTTCACCACAGTATATGAAACAAAAAAGAATAGGTAGCATCAAAAAACATTTGGGTTTAAACATAGACATTAAACTCCCAGATGCTGAAGTCAGTTATTAGGACATCTACTGCCATTGCCACCAAGATCTTAGAAGGACGTAGATGTTACAAAACCATCTGAATCCTCCTTTATGGCTAAATAATGTGGTTGAAGCTGTAGTAGTTTACTTCTTCTGAAACCTTCCTCAACATGTCAGTAAAGGAAATTAAAATTTTAATTAAACCCTTTTCATTAGATGTAGCAATGCAGTGCTTTCACCCTAGCCAGGATGATGTTGTAATAAAATGTCTAGAACATGGGAAAGGCTACCTTGTCTCAGACCAAGAGGACATCCAATCATATCTTACAGTGACACCCAAAATACCTTGTGATTTCATTACATCAGACTTCAGAGACTGTTGTTGAACCTTGAGTAACCTTCCTGTTTTATTATGAACATACCATTTCTTTACTTATGTAAACATTCATCAGAGATACACTGTTGTTGTGTCTACCCAGCAACTATTTTCCAGGAACTGCCACACCCCATTGCCCAATCTACGTGGTTGCAGCAAGATTTGCAATATTCCTATAGGTGACACTGCCCCCAGTCGTAGTTAATTAGTTTGAGGGCAGGCACCTAACCTTAAATGAGTTTATTGGTTCCTTCCTCAGGAATTTTTAAACTGGGACTGAGAGAAACAGATCAATACATAAACATATCGGTCTATAAAATGTTAACTTGACTACTGTCCTTGCTGACATATGGGGTGCAAACAACTACGGTGGACTGCATTAAGAATGTGAAGAGAGGCAGAGATAACGGTCAAAGGGAGAATTCCTGGATTTCCTTTGGTGCTCCAGTCCCTGATTCTATTCCTGAGGTTCTGGCATCTCTTGGATTTCATTAATTATTCCAGTTACTTTCCAATAAATCCACCTTCTTTTTATTTTGAAACTTAAACAACTTTGAGTTCCTTGTACCAAAAAAATAAAAGTCCTAACTAGTATTCGTGCATTTATTAATTAATATTAATAAATTTTATTTATTTAATATTTAACATACAAATTATTCCTATTTTAGCCTGTTCTGCCTCTTAAAGATACAAATTTCGTAAGTTTTTAACTCATTTCATCTTAAGAAATGAGTTATCTTTCAAATGTCAAGAAATACCTTCTGATCTCAGATTTGATGTTAATTTTGTGCTCACCCTAACCATACCTTTAATTATTTAAGAACTTTGCCCATAACCTCTAAGGCCTTACCCTGTTTCCAAAACCAAAGCCAAACCAGTTGTCGTTGGGTCAATTTCGATTCACAGCAATCCTATAGAACAGAGTAGAACTGTCCATAGAGTTTCCAAGGAGCAGCTGGTAGATATGAACTGCTGACCTTTTGGTTAGCAGCTGTCTTAGTTACGTAGTGCTGCTATAACAGAAATACTACAAGTGGATGGCTTTAACAAAGAGAAATTTATTCTCTCACAGTTTAGTAGGATAGAAGTCTGAAGTCAGGGCGCCAACTCCAAAGGAATGCTTTCTTTCCAAGTCGGATCTAGGGGAAGGTCCTTGTCATCAATATTCCCCTGGCCTAAGAGCTTCTCCGAGCAAGAACCCCAGATCCAAAGGACACACTCTGCTCCCAGCACTGCTTTCTTGGTGGTATGAGGTCACCATGTCTCTCTGCTCACTTCTTTCTTTTAAATCTCAAAATAGATGGACTTAAAACGCAACTTAATCTTGTAGATTGAGTCCTGCGTCATTAACATAACTGCAGCTAATCCCACCGCATTAACATCATAAAGGTAGGATTTACAACACATAGGAAAATTCATATCAAATGAGAAAACGACGGACAGTCACTTAATACTGAGAATCATGGCCTAGCCAAGTTAACACATATTTTAGGGGAACACAATTCAATCCATGACAGCAGTGTAGCTCTTAACCATTGTGCCACTGGGGTCCCTTAACCTGTTTAGTTCAGTTAAATTCAAACATTTTTGAATGTTTATTTTTGTACCAGACACTGTACTTGATGATGTAGACTCAAAGATGAACACGACCTGGTCTCTGACCTCAGATATCTCATAATCTAGTGAAAGAGAAATATTTCTAAATAAATAATTGAGGTGGAGTGTGCTAAGCAGTATAACAGAGACACATTCAAGGTATAGAAGTAATACGGACGAGGAAGTTATTAACACTCTGGCTAGTAACAGACATCTTTTTTTTTTTTTTCCTAGCACTCTTCCCCCAATTTTTCTAGAAATTTCTTATTTGCTTTCCCCATCCACATAGTTCCCCTTCTCCCCCACTCAAAGGAGTTGAATTTTCTCACATGATCTTACCTCTTACTTTCAACCTGGCCACAACTGAGTAGATAAGAACTAGGAACCTAATCCTAATTATACTACTCTTGGTAGCCAGCCTCCAAGAAGACTCCCAAAGATTCCCACCTCTTGTTATTCGTACTTTTGTGTAGTCCCTTCCCATACCGAATGGGGCTAACTTATGTAACCAGTAGGATACTGTGGAAATGACAGAATGTGATTTCCACGACTAGGTTATGGAATGTAATGTGCCAACTTGACTAGGCTTAATGACGTGTCCCAAAATTCACTTTCTTGCATGTTTCCAGTTCGAGTAGGCCACAGGGAAGATTCTCGAGATTTAGAGGGCAGAAGGGAAGCATCATCCATTTTGTAGCTCACACACATTGTTGCTGATCTTCTAACTCACCTTATTAGTGTGCAACTGTTCTGCTTTTCTCTGACTCTTCTTTTAAGTTCCCCAACTCCTGGGCTAGGTATATGGGATTAACTCTGTGATGAAGGGCCCCACCTTCTGCAGGATCAATCATCACCAAGGTCAGAGGCAAAAATAACTAGCATGAGTTTTGGGCCATCTTTTTGGGGTTCCAGCTCATGCTTATGAGTTTCAGCCTGCCCTTGATCTCCCCCACCTTACATCCATCTTCCCTTCCTGATTGCCTGCACTGCGGACATCAAGCTCCAGCATCAGACAGAGATACAATAACCTTACCGAGACTGCTTAAGCAGCTTCTAAATAGGGTAAGAATGGATGTGCCTATATCTATCAATACATATCAATTTGTGATAGAGATATACTACCAGTTTTTCGGTTGAACTCTGACTGATCACAATGTCATCTCAATTAAAAACGTATTATCCTAACAGAACAGAATTATGAATTCTCAATGGAATCCAGACCTTCTGGAGCCATTGAGGCTAGATGAACACCCAAAACTATAGCCCTGAGATAATCTTTAAACCTTAAACCTCAAACCAAAACTGTTTCCAGAATTCCCAGACAACAGTTTAACTTGATTAGTAAAGTATGTCTGCCTTGAGCATTGTGCTCTCTCACAGATTTATCTGTGTGGTATCAAATTGACAACAGCATTTTGAAAGGTTAGATGACAAGCTTAGGGGGCAGTGATGTTATGTTAATAGTGGCAGAATACTTGAGAAAAGGATAGAGAGAACGGTTATACAACTTAAAGATAGTAGACAATGTCGCTGAATTATACCTGCAGAATTTGTTGAAATGGTGTATTCTTTGTTGTGTATACTTTCACAAAAAATAAAACTTAAAAAAGTGTATGATTTTCATACGCACCCACTGCCGTCAAGCCAATTCTGATTCATGATTCATAGCAATACTATAGGACAGAGTAGAACTACCCTATAGGTCTTCCAAGGTTGTAAATCTTGATGGAAGCAGACTGCCACATCTTTCTCCTGTGATGCAGCTGGTGGGTTCAAACCTCTGACCTTCTGGTTAGCAGCTAAGTGCTTTAACCACTGCACCACCAGGGCTCTTTGTATTATCTTAATATGCTGTCATTCTCTAGTCTCTTAACTTGCTTTATTTTTCTTTGTACACTTATCACCACCTAGAATATATCTATTAGTTTGCTCTTTGTCTGCCTCTCCCCATTAGATTGTAAACTCCTGAAAGCAGGGTATCTTTTGTTGTCCACTATTTTTTTTTTTTATTGTTTCTTTGGTGTCTATGAAATGTCTGCACATAGTAAGCACTTAGTAAGTAATTGTTAAATGAAGGAGTGAATTCTGTAAGTCAATAAATTGTATTTTTCACAAGCCATTTTAAGTTTAGCTTCTGTTACTTATACTCAGTATTACTTGCTTGAGGCAATTCTAATAAGGTTTTGAAAGACAAATAAGTATTCATCATATGGAAGAGAGTCAGGGGAGAAAAATGCTCCAAGCTAAGAGCCAGGATATTCAAAGACAAAAAAGTATGAAATAAGTCATTCAGTGAAACATGTTTCCTAGAACACAAATTGTAGAAGTAGTGGTAGGATAAAAAATTGGAGAGGTAACAGAAGTCAAATAATGAAGGGCCTGTATACCCTGAAAAGGAGTTTAGACACATATTTTGGGGGGATACAATTCAATCCATGACAGAGACTGAAAGAGGTCCTTAACACCAAAGGGGCCAATGTAACTCAAAGTAAACCTCATTCACTACCTACAAGGCAGAGGCCACCTTGGCAGAGTCCAGCATCAGAGGAGAGGACCAGACAGACCAGGGAGAACAGTTACATAAGACAATTCTTGCCTTCCCTCCTAGCAATCTCCAACTCAGTAAACCAGAACAGAGAGGGAAGAAAGAGGGAAAGAGCTGACTTAAAAGATCCTTAGACCAAGGGTCAAGCCTAAGTAGGGAAAAAGTGGAGATATGATTAGAGTTTTAATTGAACTCCGCTGGCTTTTTTAATAACTGAAATGGTTTAGCAAATTATGGAACCTGACTGGCAAACCATGAAGGACCTACCTAGAAAGGAAAAGCTGATATAGCGCAGTTGAAGACAGATATGGGAGAAACACAAGATATTTAATGTTTGTACCTCCATCAAGCTCATTCCATTCTAAAGCTAAACACTGAACTACCGTATGATATAGAATTCCACTCCTAGGTATATGTTCAAGAGACGTGAAAGCAGAGACATAAATAGACACATGTACATGAATGTTCACAGCAGCACTAGTCAAAAGGTGGATGCAACAAAAATGTCCATCAACAGATGAATGGATAAACAAAATGTGGTATATATACACAACAGAATATTACTCAGCCTTAAAGAGAACTGGAGTCCTGATATATGCTACAACAAGGATGAACCTTGAAAATATCATGCTGAGTGAACTAAAATCACAAAAGGACAAATATATGATCTCACTCCTATGAAATATCTGGAATAGGCAAATGTATAGGAGATCAAAGTTTATTAGTGGTTAACAGGGCAGGAGTAGGGGGCAAACAAGGAGGCATTGTTTAGGAAGCAATGAGTTCCTGTTTATGGTGATGAAAAATCTGACAACAGATATTGGTGATGGTTGCACAACATGCTTGATGTAATTGATGTCACTAAATTACACGTGTGAAAAACACTGAATTGGCAAATTTTGTGTTATATATAAACCAAAACCAAACCCACTGCCGTTGAGGTGAATTCCAACTTATAGCAACCCTATAGGACAGAGTAGAACTGTCCCACAGGGTCCCCAAGGCTAAAATCTTTACAGAAGCAGACTGCCAGATCTTTCTCCCTAGGAGTGGCTAGCGGGTTCAAATCACCAATGTTTTGGTTAGCAGTTGAGCACTTTAACCACTGCACCACCAGAGTTCCTTTTATGTTATAGATACATTTTTAAAAAAATAAAAAATATATAGTAATTGGGATGAAACCATAAAAGTTTGGAAACAAAACTCTTGACTTAGAAAGAAATAAATTTGTGATAATCTTTCATGAAAAAAAGAGTTCATTCTGTTCAATAAACTGGTTATTTTAAGATGGGCATTTTTCTTGGGTTGAAGGTCCACATCTTTCGGCATAGTCTCAAGAAGTTATATGACCCAATAAATGTAAGGAGTATATTGTGATGATTGTTAAAAGAGAGGAGGGCTAAGGAGAGAACCCGTGAGCATGCCAATATTAAAGGGTCAAGAATGGGAAGAAGAGCCAGTAAAGAAAACTGAAAAATCAGAAGAGTGAAACCCAAGGGTGGTTTCAAGAAGAAAGCAGTTCTACAGTGATTTATGCTGCATAAATGCCACCTGAGTGACCCCAAGCCCCACAGCCTACAGATACAAGTCAGATCACATTAATCCTCAAACTTCACAGGCTAATAACCCCCATCAGTATAACTGCAGTCACCTTTTTCCCCTAAAGTCTCCCTAGTTATTTTCATAAAACTCTTCAGTAGAATGTTGTTTCTCTGCTGCCCCTCAATACCCCAATGCCTTAACACACAAAATACTGAATCAGCTAAAAGAACCAATTTCATTGACTCTGCCCTCCAATTAAGTCACACTGTCTACTCTATAAAAGTGGGGAGTATAGCAGAGACTACTGGATGTCTCTCATCCTTTTTTTTTTTTTTTTTTTAATGGGACCCAGGGCTAGCAAGAATAAAGACCACATAATTTAACTTTCTTTGAAGCTAAGCATGTGGCCCTGTGATTAGGTTCTAGCCAATGGATCGTGAGCAGAAGCAGTGTATGCATCTCCCAGGATGTTCCTTTTTCCTTCTTTCCTTTCTTTCTGCTGGTTGGAATATGGATGCTGGAGTTAGAGTAGCCATCTTGGACCACAGGTGACCTTGGGAATGAGACTGCCACAGAAATTGACACTGAGATGTAGCTCCCAGCTCTCCCTCCAATAATGGCTGCTGGGAATGATATCAATAGACAGCTTACATCTCTGCCCCTTCAGGGATTTCTTTAGCTGCAGAGAACCACCTTGATCAAGGTTACACTCATTCCAGCATGGCCACATCCAAAGACAGGTCAATATGGGTATACAAGGTCTGGCCATCTTGATCCAGCTCAAGACAACTCTGAAGGGTTATACTAGCTCTAACTTCCCATGGGGTAGATCATGACTATCATTGGGCTGCATCACAGCTTTACTTCTCCCTCCGCCCGTTCTGGCTTCCTTCCCCAGGCAATAGAACCAAGAATACGCTTTAGTAAGCATCTTGCATGATAAACTCTGTCTCAGAGTTTGCTTCTCTGGGAACCCCACCTGCACTAGTCTCACACAAAGAAGCAAGGAACTGGAGAAGGGGAGGCTGAATCCCTGAGGAACTTATGGAGAAAAATTGCCACACCAGTCTTGATCTACCTATATTAAGACTTAATGTTAATGTGAGACAGAAATAGCTTTTAATGTGTTCTAGCCATTCTTATTTTGAGTTGCACTGTTAAACAGCCAAATGATTAGATGAACTCACTGTAAGATTAACATTTCTTACAAGTAAAATGACACAAATATTTGAGAATATTGCTGGGTGATATAAACTGTTCAACTGCAGGAAAGAAAATGAGAGAGAGTGGAAGAGTGAAAAGGAAGAAAGAAACATTTTGGTGTATATACAGGTACTTCACTAATAACGATCCCTCCATAAGTACCACCTTCATCAGATCAGAGGCAGAACACACAAGACAAAGGTGTTAGTAGGCTGAAAACAGATGGCAAAAAATAAACATAAATCAATGTTCACTTTTAAATAACAATTTCATGATGAGTACGTCTTAGGTGTCAGTAGGTGTGCCGTGGTGTAGGTGCTGGGTTCACATGACCAGCCCAGGTCAGGTGTGGTGTGGCTGCTCCCACCTTCCCCCACCCCCAACCCCACACCATCTTCTTGGCTGGCTCTGCTGTCTTTGCTGCTCGTGCAGCTCTCTCACAAGCTAGCAGTCTCTGGACAGACAACTCTGCAGGCCGACCTCCTGAGCTTCAGACAGGTTCCCAGCACCTCGGATGTGGTTTCTCCCACTGCTTGGGCCAATTTTTGGTCTCTGCTGGTTCCTGTGCTGTCAGCCCTAAACCGAAAAAACTAAACCCAGTGCCATCGAGTCGATTCTGACTCATACCGATCCTATAGGACAGACTAGAACTGCCCCATAGAGTTTCCAAGGAGCAGCTCGCAGATTTGAACTGCTGACCCTTTGGTTAGCAATCCTAGCACTTAACCACTATGCCACCAGGGTTTCCCTCAGCTGTAAGCGCATTACAATTCTCAGCCCACTCCTCTCAGGCCTCTCTGCTGTTACTTTAGTTGGCACTGGCTTCTGCTTCGCCTGGCCTCTGCTGCTCTTTCTCTTTCTCTGCTGTCTACCTAGTCCAGAGTTTCTGCTGCTTCTGGTGCCAGTTCCTTCTGAGGAATTACCAGTCTCTTAAAAAAAAATTTTTTTTTTTTTTACTCTCCAGGCTGACTACCTACTCTTTAATTTAGTACTGCCAACTATCTGCCCCACCAAAACTCTTTTCCTTCTTCCCCACTGGGATATAAGATCCCTGAGGACAGGGCTACTTGTTTTGTACACTGATGCATCCCACATACCTACAATAATAGCTAATACATTGCAGGCATTCAATATATTTGCATTAATGAATGAGTGAATGAATTCTCTTAGGAGAATTTTGCGGATATTCAGTCTACAGTGCTCTCAATTTCAGAAACAGTTTGCAAAGAATTCTTTGATAGCAAATTCACTATCATATATACTGTATTATTTAACAACAAAAAACTTGGTCATGAATTTTTATAGAGTACTTTGCATACCTCCTTTTACAGTTTATATTTATTAACATTTTCATCCACACACACACACGCAACTCTAAATAGCATGGTACCTCGTTTCTTCTAAAGCGAAGCCTGTGATTTCTGTTCCAATGAGATGCCCATTGAAAAGACTGATTTTCCCTAGAAATGGAAACTTAGAAAATGCTAACCTGAAATTCGCAAGTGTGGTTATTTAGGACAGCTTGCTGGGTTGCATCATAGGGTACAGTTACTTCTAACAAGAACCGTCTGTTCTCAATTTATTGCTACTGAGTTGTTGGAAATTTTGTTTTGCTTCACATTGCCAGTTTCTGAAAGAGGCCAGTATCTTGTGAGGTTTCAGGAAGTTCCCTTTGAAGTCGGCACTCCAACAAAAACAGGAACTAGATCAACTGAGAGCCCATGAAGTTGGCGCGAGGATTTATTTCAGTAGTGCTGAATTCTCAGGGGACTTTCCTCTCCTGGGAAAAAGCACCCACTTTTTCACCATCTGTCTTGAAAGTTAGGGAAGGGTAAGTAAATGTCATTATGCAGATTAGAAAGGCATTCATACTATTATATTTAAGTATCATTCAAACCAATCATTTCTTCATAAAAAGCAAAGAAAATAATTCTAAAAATATTTAAGTAAAAAAATGATCAGACAATGACTAGATTACTAAGTTTGTAATAATGGGTAGCAGAAATACAAATGTTGTTTCATTCTTTTAATCCTTGTGGAGATATGTTAATAACTTCGAAGAGGAAGATAGGTAATCAGCCACCGAAGTTCTTTGGTTACCCCTGGAGCAATGTTCCCTTCAGCCAATCTACCCATCACTCATTCATGTGAAGCAAGTACACTTTAGAAGGTAATTTAAAGACCTTTAGACTTAAGGTCCAAATGGAGGACCATTTCTCTTCAGGCAACTTTTCTATCCTTCCAAGATACTATTTTATAGCAAATAATGAAGATTTGTTAAAAGAAAAATTACCTTCTTAAAATACATATTAATAAGAATCAAGGGTAGCCAGTCCTGGTGGTGCAGTGGTTAAGAACTCGGCTGCCGCCCGGAAGGTCAGCAGTTCAAACCCAGCTGCTGCTCCTCGGGAGGAAGATGTGGCAGTCTGCTTCTGTAAAGATTTGCAGCCTTGGAAACCCTACAGAGCAGTTCTACTCTGTTCTGTAGGGTCGCTATGAGCCGGGATCAACTCGATGGCAATTTTTTTTTATCGCTCTTTTAAAAACCCCAGTAAGTACTATTTTAGCCATGTGACTTTCTACCTGCCCCTAACTGGTTTTTAATGAAACTTGATTACTATTGTTGAATAGATAATCTGAAAGTCCTTGGAGGATAAATAACTAGAAGTTGTATTTCATTCCATGTAGGAATCTTCAACTGAGCTTCTCCACAGTTAAAACCTCAGGGAATGTTCTCTTGCTTCTTCTATCTACCATTTTCCGGTGTTTTGATATTATTTTCTCAAACTCTTTGGCATGTAATAGAGACTTTACTTATCCCTTGGCCTCAGTAACAATGAATAGCTCTTTGACCTCTTCATAGAAACCATTTCATCATTTACAAGTCAGCTTCTGGAATATTCCTAAAGTGGATGTTGTGGTGCCCTGCCCAGATCCATCTTTAAGACCGAGGCACTCATTTCTCTAGTTGTAGGAGTGTTGGCTACTGAGAACTCACAACTGAGTTCCTATTAAGGAATTGCCCCCCCCACCCCTCCAACTCCCACCCCTTCCCCCCTACACCCCCCAAAAAAACAAGCCAGTTGCCCTTAAGTCACTTCCGACTCATGGCAATCTCAGGTGTGTCAGAGTAGAACTGCACTCCATAGGGTTCTTCAAAGGCTTTGATCTTTCAGAAATAGATTTCGAGGTCTTACCTCTAAGGCAGCTGTGAGTGGATTCAAATCATCAACTTTTCAGTTAGTAGCTGAGCACTTAACTCTTTGCACCACCCAGGGATTCCATTTACCTCCCAACCCCCTGCCTAAGAAAGCTGCCTCATGCAAGACGCATTCCCCTCCCCCAGGGGTACTCACACCCAAAAACTGGCCCATGTGCAGGAGTACAAAAGCCCCCCTGTCTCATCTTGGGACAATTCTAGCTTTTGGCTAAACATTCTAGCTCTAAAGCTACCCATGGAATTGGTGGAGGCCTTTGTTGTCACTGCATCACAGTTCACCTTCTCCTTCTGCTCAGCCCTCCTTCTTTCACACTCCTGCAGGTATTAATCCCAAGACCATGTCCCAGTAAATTTCCTGTATACTAATCTTCATTTCAGAGTCAGCTTCCTAGGAACTTTTACCTGTGATAATTCTTTTGTTATACTTAAACCACCACTTTCAGTTATCATTTAAAAACCTAAAATTTTGATGATGGCTTGTATACTAGTCGTGGTATAACACACAATTCCAAAACGTTAGTGGCTTAATCCAATAAAAACGTGTTTCTTAACCCATTGCGAAACCCTGATGGCATGGTAGTTAAGCGCTATGGCTGCTAACTAAAAGGTTGGTAGTTTAAATTCACCGGGTGCTCCTTGGAAACCCTATGGGGCAGTTCTACTCTGTCCTATAGGGTCGCTGTAAGTCGGAATCAACTCAACAGCAATGGATTTGGTTTTTTTGGTTTAACTCATTGCATAATTCGTTGCTGTTTAATGGAGTAAAGAGGCAGTATAATGGAGGCTCAGCTCCACATAACCCAGACTCCTTCCATCTTTTGGCTCCACCCTCTTCTAAACCCTTAGAGTCCTGTCCTTCAGCTGGCAGATGAGGAAAGGAAATAAGAAGCATGCATGGGAGTTTTTTTTAATATATAATTTTTATTGTGCTTTAAGTGAAAGTTTACAAATAAAGTCAGTCTCTAACACAAAAACTTATATACACCTTGCTACATACTCCCAGTTACTCTTCCCCCAATGAGACAGCCTGCTCTCACCCTCTACTCTCTCCTTTTGTGTCCGTTTCGCCAGCTTCTAACCCACTCTACCCTCTCATCTACCCTCCAGGCAGGAGATGCCAACATAGTCTCAAGTGTCCACCTGATCCAAGAAGCTCACTCCTCACCAGCATCCCTCTCCAACCCATTGTCCAGTCCAATCCATGTCTGAAGAGTTAGCTTTGGAAATGGTTCCTGTCCTGGACCAACAGAAGGTCTGGGGACCTTGACCACTGGGCTCCTTCCAGTCTCAGTCAGACTATTAAGTCTGGTCTTTTTAAGACAATTTGGGGTCTGCATCCCACTGCTCTCCTGCCCCCTCAGGGGTTCTCTCTTGTGTTCCCTGTCAGAGCAGTCATCAGTTGTAGCCAGGCACCATCTAGTTCTTCCGGTCTCAGGATGATGTAGTCTCTGGTTCGTGTGGCCCTTTCTGTCTCTTGGGCTTGTAATTACCTTGAGTCCTTGGTGTTCTTCATTCTCCTTTGATCCAGGTGGGTTGAGACCAATTGATGCATCTTAGATGGCTGCTTGCTAGCGTTTAAGTGCATGGGAGTTTTGATAGCCTGGAAGGGCACACTAAACTTTACTAACATATCATTAACCGGAACTCAGTCATATAACCTCATTAAGTCAAGGGGGGCTGAAGAGCACTAGCAGTCTCTGCTAGACATTTATTAAATACTTGTGATCTTCAAGTCTTCCATTTTCCATGACCTGCAACATTCCTGTACTATCACTCAAGGACTGAGGCATGGTCTCTCTACTTCAACAAAATTTTCTGTAGTGTTTGTTTCTTTTCTCTTTCTTCCTTCTTGTATCTTTAACAAATAAGGACTTTTAAGAAAAACAGAACCACAACATCACTATCATATCTAATAAAATTAATAATAATTCATTAATATAACTATAGGATATGTGCACATTTCCTTGATTGTTCCCCAAAAAGTTTTTTCTGCAGTTTTAGTTCATGGACAGTTAGTGACAGCCATGTTACTGCAATTGGCCATGTCACTGCTCCACTTAAACCTTCCCAAAATGTCTGAAGGGTTCTTCTTTTTTGACTACTCTTATGATTTTGTAACAATTACAGCCACGTTGTAAATGAAGTTCTAAATCATAAACCAGCCTTTTCCTTCATGAATGATTCTTTGAGACTAGCTGGTGATTTATTTGTGTTTTCTTTTCCATAGATAGTCTTCATTCATTTTACTTACTATTACCCTTATATCCATAATATTGGCGCCATTCCTGCTACTGCCTCTTCAGGATTAATATGATTTACAGAAAAAAGTTTCCACACCTTCAGAAAAATCTCTCCTTCCAAAAGATTTCCCAATCTTCAAGTTCAGCAATAAGGACATACGTTTACCCGATAATTTGTTTCAAATAAGATTTTATATCTTCAGGTTATAGTTGGGGTATTATATAAAAATGATGTGATTACAAAAATAAAAGCTTAAATGCCACATTTTTTTTTACATCTTTAAATGTCACGCAAATAATTTCCATCAAGAGGTTAGAAAATGAACTGAAATTATTCATCCAATCTGCTTTACATTTTTAGCACCATCTCTCCTAGTACACACTCAAATTATAAAATGAAGCTTAATAGATTTCTGAAAATATTCCTAAAAGCTGACTTGTAATACAGCTACTAATGAGACACTCTTAAACTCTACTAAAAATTCCATAACCCTATGGAAAATTGCACCTAGCGACTTTAAATTCTGCCTTTAACTCTGCAAAGCCCAGACAAATTCAAACCCTAACCAGAGATCCATTTACTATATGAACACCTTTGATGCATGACACATGATACTAATGTCCTACAGAGCTCAGGACAATACTGACATCCATAAATGCCATGGCACTTGTATTAGTTGGGATTTTTGGTTGTAGGTAGCAGAAAATCCAACTGAAACTTCTAAAACAATGAAGTGAATTTATGGATTATGTTCCTGAAAATTTCAAAAGTAGATCTGACTTCAGATGAGCTTTCGTTTAAAACAGCAGCTTAAGAAGTAAGACAACTATCCAGTTTCTCTCTCTCTCAACTTCTTGGCTCTGTTTCTTCAATGTTTATGCTATTTTCACCAGGCCCTTTCTTTGTGATCACAAGATGGCTGTCAACAACTTTGGGACTACTTTCTCCCAGGTCCATTTTCTAGCAGAAAAGAGACAGTTTGCTTTCCCAACAATTCAAACCAACTCTGAGAATTTAGACTGTACCTTTTTGGCCTGAAATGGGTCATATTTCCATCTATTTACCAATCATGAGCTCTGGAGGATGGAATACAGCGATTGGCTTAAGCCAATCACAGCCTACCCTTGGAGCTGTTGAAGGAGGGATCAACCACACCTAAACAATATGATTGAGAAATTCAAAGTACTTGCTAGGAAGAGACAGGGGAAGACAACAACAGTTGTTCACTACAATACTAAACCCAAAGTTACTCACTTGGGCCTTCTCCTGGGATAAAGTGTAAAGGGCAATATAAACCAAAAAACCAAACCCATTGCCAATGAGTCAATTAAGACTAGTTTTTGCTTTGTATTCTATTAATTTGAACTCTGAAAGAGGTTTTAGGTGAAGATATACTTCATTGCAGGTAAATAATTTCTTCTCAAGATATTAAATGTGGTTGTAGAATTTCATGGTACCACCACTTGATAATAAACTAGAACATCAGATTCCAACAAAATCTTGTCATATGAAGGTATGTTCTTTAACATCTTTCTCTAAATTATAAGTTATCTATAGACCCTTTGGCTTCTATCTTACCTTGTTCTTGCTTCCCAAGCCACTGTGTATACGAGAAAAATTACAATATCTTCTAATGATTATCTTTTTTCTTTTTAAGAATCAAAGCACTATATATATCGCTCTCCTTTATCCTATATGTTTTATAAGTAATCAGATTCTATTCTTTATATTTCCTATATCTATCTGTCCTTTTCCTCTCCTCCTGTCACCCCACTAACCCAAACTTGAATACTTTCATACCTGGACTTCTCATAAGTCTCCTAACTGACTATTCCGATGCAAGACTCACCTCCCTCCAAATTGTTTGGCATAACACTTCTAGACTAATATTCCTTAAATAACTATAAACCAACCAACTAGCTGCCATCAAGGTGATTCCAATTCATGATGACACCATAGGTATCAAAGTAGAACTGTGTTCCATATGGTTTTCAATAATTGTGATCTTTTGGAAATAGATAGCCAGGCCTTTCTTTCAATGTGCCTCTGGGTAGATTCAAACTGCCAAACTCTTGGTTAATAGCTGAGCACATTAACCATTTGCACCATCCAGGGACTCCTTAAATAACTATTGTTGTTGCTGTTGTTAGGTGCTGTCAAGTTGGTTCCAACTCATACTAACACTATGTACAAGAGAACAAAACACTGCCCAGTCCCGTGCCATCCTTACAATTGTTGCTATGTTTGAGCCCATTGTTGCAGCCACTGTGTCAATCCATCTCATCTAGGGTCTTCCTCTTTTTTGCTTACTCTCTACCTTAACGAGCATAATGTCGCTCTCCAGGGACAGGTCCCTCCTGATGACACATCTAGAGAACATGAGACAGTCTTGTCATCCTCGCTTCCAAGGAACACTCTGGCTGTACTCTTCTAAGACAGACTTGTTTGTTCTTCTGGCAGTCCATGGTATATTCAGTATTCTTCACCAACACCATAATTCAAAGGCATCAATTCTTCTTCAATCTTCCTTATTCATTGTCCAGCTTTCGCATGCATACAAGGCAGTTGAAAATATCATGGCTTGGATAAGGCGCACCTTAGTCTTCAAGGTGACATATTTGCTCTTCAACACTTTAAAGAGGTCTTTTCAGCAGATTTGCCCAATGCAAAACTTCATTTGATTTCTTGACTGCTGCTTGCATGGGCATTGACTATGGATCCAAGTGAAATGAAATTCTTGATAACTTCAATTTTTTCTCCGTTTATCATGATGTTGCTTATTGGTTCAGTTGTGTGGATTTTTGTTTTCTTTTTATTGATGTGTAATCCATACTGAAGGCTTTAGTCTTTGATCTTCTTCAGTAAGTGCTTCAAGTCCTCTTCGCTTTCAGCAAGCAAGGTTCTGTCATCTGTATATCACAAGTTGCTAATAAGTCTTCCTCTAATCCTGATGCCTTATTCTTCTTTATATAGTTCAGCTTCTCAGATTATTTGCTCAGCATACAGATTGAATAAGTGTGGTGATAGGATACAACCCTGACGCACACCTTTTCTGACTTTAAACCGTGCAGTATCCCCTTGTTCTGTTTGAATGACTGCCTCTTTGTCTATGTACAGGTTCCTCATGAGCACAATTAAGTGTTCTGGAATTCCCAATCTTCCCAATGTTATCCATAATTTGTTATGATCCACACAGTCAAAGCGTTTGCACAGTCAACAAAACACAGGTAAACATCTTTCTGATATTCTCTTCTTTCAGCCAGGATCCATCTGATATCAGCAATGATATACCTCATTCTACTTCCTCTTTCTGAATCTGGGATGAACTTCTGGCAGTTTCCTGTTGTACTTACTCCTGCAACAACTTTTGAATTATCTTCAGGAACATCTTACTTGACATGATATTAATGATATTGTTTGATAGTTTCTACATTTTGTTGAATCACCTTTCTTTGGAACAGGCACATATATGGATCTCTTTCAGTCATTTGGCCAAGCAGCTGTCTTCCAAAGTTCTCAGCATAGATGAGTGAGCACTTTTAGCACCGCATTCCTTTGTTGAAATAACTGTGATAACTATAGCAACTACTTATGAAGGACCTATTTTGTGCCAGGTGCTTTACAGCTTTAACATCATTTTATTTAATCATTATAAAAACTCTGTGACATAGCTATTATCCCCATTTTATACATGAGAAAACTGAGACTCAGAAAAGTCAATAACGTGCCCAAGGCCACACACATAAGAAGCAGGTACGTGGAACCAGATAAGTCATACTTCAAAGCTCGTGCTCCTTCCATTATATCATGATGCTGCTCTATGACATTTCTGTTCTCAAAGAAGTTCCATACTAAATCCATTATCAAAGGTAAACATCTCTGCATGGCTATCAAGGCCTCCATCATTATATCCTACCTACAGGTTTTTACAGTTACTCCCAATGAATACATCTCTCGTCTGATGGGCTTCTTCAACTTCCCTCCTGTAAACCGGCCATGTTCATCACCCTGTACTTCTGCAGAAAAAAAAAAAAAAAATCTTGATTGTAAAAACAATACCAACTAATTTAAAGGTCAAGCAATATAAAAATGACTAAAGTAGGAGGCGGAGCCAAGATGGCGGAATAGACAGATGCTTCCGGCAAGCCCTCTTTACAACACCCAAAAAAACAGGTGAAACGAGTATATTTGTGACAAGCTGGGAGCCCTGAGCTTCAAAGGCAAGCTTAGAAAACAAACTGAGGGGCAGGGGAAGGAAGAGACAGTTCAAAAGAGGAGAGGAGTTACTGGACCTGAATCGCAGGAAGCCCTCAGGCACCATTGCCGGAGCCGTGGAGGCGGCGGGCTGGTACTAGCATTGGGCCGCAGTTTCCTCAAGGAGAAGCAGCCCGCCACACAGCCCACTCACAACTCTGGAACCTGAGGAGGACGGCGCTCTGGGCAAAAGCTAAGTACTTGAGTATATTTTACTGCCCCCCCCCACCCCCAAGCTGGCTTCAGTGGATAGGCACTGTTGAGCACCTAGAGCCATCCTCCCGGCCTTGGGGAAGGAAAAAATTTGCAACTGGGGGAAAAGATAATTTGCTAGCTCCACTAAACAGAGGAGCTCAGGACTGAAGCAGCTCCTGTCCAGGCATAAACCATCGATGGACTCTGAGCACCTTTCCCTTCTGCATGGATCTGTGTGGGCCTGTTTCAGGAGAATAGGCCCTTGTTGGCAGACTCCAACCATTTCAGCTGTGCAGTGGAGAGGTGGGTGTTTGATGTTTGACATTGCTTTGCCCATTCAACAAGGTCCCCACCTACCCACATCAGGGACCTACGGACTGGTAGCTCCACTCAGGTCACCCAGCCACCCGTGACAGAGATCCAAAGATAACTGGTACCTCCCAGTCCTTACAACCAAAAACTTTGGGTGCCCGTGGTCCATCTGCAGAACCCACCCACCTGCATGCTCTAGGGAACAGGGACATGCTTTCCTCAGAGACAATCAAGGGTCAGTTCTCAGCCCCGTGCCTTGTTCAGAGTGTGACCCCCTGCTGCAATCAGATACTGGTATATATGCCGATCACCCCTGCCCCTCTAAGACTGTAGGACAGAGCCTGTACCACACACTTGGTGATCAGCTACCTGGAAACCTGAGCTGAATTCATACAAGAAAACTGAATGGACTCCTAGACTTATGTACCTGATAACAGCTCTAGCCATCTGGGGACAGGACGTCAGCAATCCAAAGGTGAAAATAATCAAGCTAGCTCACTCAAGCAACCCATAGGGGGATACCAAAACAAAACAAAGCCAGAAGCTATGACACAGTAAGCAAGCATAAACTAATACAATAACTTATAGATGGCTCAGAGACAACAGTCAATATCAAGTCACATAAAGAAACAGAACATGATCACCTCAACAGGCTCTCAAAACAAAGACTCCAGGGATCTTCTAGATGAAAGTGCATTCCTGGAATTACCAGAGCCAGAATACAAAAGTTTAATTTACGAAGAACTCTTCAAGACATCAGGAAGGAAGTAAGACAATATGCAGAACAAGCCAAGGAACACACAGATAATGCAACTGAATAAATTAGAAAGATTATTCAGGAACGTAATGAAAAGTTTAATAAGCTGGAAAAATCTATAGATAGGCAGCAATCAGAAATTCAGAAGATTAACCATAAAATTACAGAAGTAGACAACTCAATAGAAAGTAGGAAGAGGAGAATTGAGCAAGTAGAAGCTAGGATTTCTGAACTCGAAGATAAATCACTTTCCACTAATATATCTAAAGAAAAATCAGATAAAAGAATTAAAAAAAATGAAGAAACCTTAAGAATCACATGGGACTCTATCAAGAGAAATAATCTACGAGTGATTGGAGTACCAGAACGGGGAGGGATAACAGAAAATACAGAGAGAATTGTTGAAGATTTGTTGGCAGAAAACTTCCCTGATATCGTGAAAGATGAGACGATATCTATGCAGGATGCTCATTGAACTCCACATAAGGTAGATCTTAAAAGAAAGTCACCAAAACATATTATAATCAAACTTGCCAAGACCAAAGATAAAGAGAGAATTATAAGAGCAGCAAGGGATAAACAAAAAGTCACCTACAAAGGAGAGCCAATAAGAATGAGCTCGGACTACTCGGCAGAAACCATGCAGGCAAGAAGGAATTGGGATGACATATTTAAAAAATTGAAGGAAAAAAATTGCCTGCCAAAAATCATATATCCAGCAAAACTGTCTCTTAAATATGAAGGTGAAATTAAGACATTTCCAGATAAACACAAGTTTAGGGAATTCATAAAAACCAAACCAAAACCACAAGAAGTACTAAAGGGAGTTCTTTCATTAGAAAACCAATAATATCAGGTATCAACCCAAGACTAGAACGCTGGGCAGAGCAACCAGAAGTCAACTCAGACAGGAAAATCCAAAAAAACAAAGCAAAATTATTCAAAAAAAAAAAAAAAAAAAACTCAATACAGGCTAACAGCAATGTTACTATATACAAGAAGACAACATTAGAATAATAAAGAGGGACTAAGAAATGTAATCATACACCTTCCATATGGAGAGGAAGATACGGCAATACAAAGAAAAAAAGTTAGGTTTAAATTTAGAAAAATAGGGGTAAATAATAAGTTAACCACAAAGGAGACAAGCCATCCTACTCATCAAAATAAAATACAAGAAAAAAATAGAGACTCAGCAGAAGCAAAATCAACGATAACAAACATGAGGAAAGGACAATGTATAAAGACAATCTACTCAGCACATAAAATTAAGTGGGAAAAAGAAACTGTCAACAACACACAAAAAAAGACATCAAAATGATAGCACTAAATTCATACCTATCCATAATTACCCTGAATGAAATGGAGTAAATGCACCAATAAAGAGACAGAGTGGCAGAATGGATTAAAAAACAAGATCTGACTATATGCTGCCTACAAGAGACACACCTTAGGCTTAGAGACACAAACAAACTAAAACTCAAATGATGGAAAAAAATATATCAAGCAAACAACGGTCAAAAAAGAGCAGGAGTGGCAATATTAATTTCTGACAAAATAGACTTTAAAGTTAAATCTATCAGAAAAGATAAGGAAGGACACTATATAATGATTAAAGGGACAACACACCAAGAAGATAAGACCATATTAAATATTTTTGTACCCAATGATAGGGCTACAAGATACATAAAACAAATTCTATCAGCATTGAAAAGTGAGATAGACAGCTCCCCAATAATAGTAGGAGACTTCAACACAGCACTTTCAGTGAAGGCCAGGACATCCAGAAAGAAGCTCATTAAAGACACGGAAGATCTAAATGCCACAATCAACCAACTTGACCTCGTAGACATATACAGAACATTCCACCCAAGAGCAACCAACTATACTTTCTTTTCTAGTGCAAGATGGAACATTCTCTAGAATAGACCACGTATTAGGTCATAAAGCAAGCCTTAGCAGAATCCAAAACATTGAAATATTACAAAGCATCTTCTCTGATGATAAGGCCATAAAAGAAGAAATCAATAACAGGAAAAGCAGGGAAAAGAAATCAAACACTTGGAAACTGAACAATACCCTGCTCAAAAAAGACTGGATTATAGAAGACATTAAGGATGGAATAAAGAAATTCATAGAATCCAATGAGAAAGAAAACACTTCCTATCAGAACCTTTGGGACACAGCAAAAGTGGTGCTCAGAGGCCAATTTATATCAATAAATGCACACATCCAAAAAGAAGAAGGGCCAAAATCAAAGAATTATCCCTACAACTTGAACAAATAGAAAGAGAGCAACAAAAGAAACCCTCAGGCACCAGAAGAAAACAAATAATAAAATTAGAGCTGAACTAAATGAAACAGAACACAGGAAAAACAATTGAGAGAATTAACAAGACCAAAAGCTGGTTTTTTTAAAAAAAATCAACAAAATTGATGAACCACTGGCCAAACTGACAAAAGAAAAACAGGAGAGGAAGCAAATAACCCGAGTAAGCAATGAGATGGGCAATATTACAACAGACCGAACTGAAATTAAAAGAATCATATCAGATTACTATGAAAAATTGTACTCTAACAAATTTGAAAACCTAAAGAAATGGACGAATTCCTAGAAACACACTACCTACCTAAACTAACACAAACAGAGGTAGAACAACTAAACAGACCCATAACAAAAGAAGAGATTGAAAAGGTAATCAAAAAACTCCCAACAAAAAAAAACCCTGGTCTGGACTGGTTCACTGCAGAGTTCTACCAAACTTTCAGGGAAGAGTTAACACCACTACTGCTAAGGGTATTTCAGGGTGCAGAAAAGGACAGAATACTACCAAACTCATTCTATGAAGCCACCATATCCCTGATACCAAAACCAGGTAAAGACACCACAAGAAAAGAAGATTACAGACCTGTATCCCTCATGAACATAGATGCAAAAATCCTCAACAAAATTCTAGCCGATAGATTTCAACAACACATCAAAAAACAATTCACCATGACCAAGTGGGATTCATACCAGGTATGTAGGGATGGTTCAGCATTAGAAAAACAATTAATGTAATCCACCACATAAATCAACTCGACGGCATTGGGTTTACCACATAAATAAAACAAAAGGTAAGAATCACATGATTTTATCAATTGATGCAGAAAAGGCATTTGACAAAGTTCAACGCTCAGTCACGATAAAAAAAACTCTCAGCAAAATAGGAATAGAAGGAAAATTCCTCAACATAATAAAGGGCATTTATACAAAGCCAATAGCCAACATCTTCCTAAATGGAGAGAGCCTGAAATCATTCCCCTTGATATTGGGAACCAGACAAGGATGCCCTTTATCACCACTCTTATTCAACATTGTGCTGGAAGACCTAGCCAGAGCAATTAAACTAGATAAAGAAATAAAGGGCATCCAGATTGGCAAGGAAGAAGTAGAAGTATCTCTATTTGCGGATGACATGATCTTATACACAGAAAACCCTAAGGAATCCTTCAGAAAACTACTGAAACTAACAGAAGAACTCAGCATAGTATCAGGATACAAGATAAACGTAAAAAAATCAGTTGGATTCCTCTACACCAACAAAAAGAACATTGAAGAGGAACTCACCAAATCGATGCCATTTACAGTAGTCCCCAAGAAGATAAAATACTTAGGAATAAATCTTACCAGAGATGTAAAAGACTTATACAAAGAAAACTACAGTACACTTCTGTAAGAAACCAAAAGTGATACATAAGTGGAAAAATGTACCTTGCTCATGGATAGGAAGACTTAACATTACAAGAATGTCTATTCTACCAAAGGGGTTCTATACATTTAATGCAATTCCGATCCAAATCCCAACAACATTCTTTAATGAGATGGAGAAACAAATCACCAACTTCATATGGAAGGGAAAGAGGCCCCGGATAAGTAAAGCATTACTGAAAAAGAAGGACAAAGTGGGAGGCCTTACTTTACCTGATTTTAGAACCTATTATACTGCCACAGTAGTCAAAACAGCCTGGTACTGGTACAACAACAGATACGTAGACCAATGGAACAGAATTGAGAATCCAGACATAAATCCATCCACACTTGAGCAGTTGATATTTGACAAAGGCCCTAAAACAGTTAAATGGGGGGAAAGACAGTCTTTTTAACATATGGTACTGGCATAACTGGATATCCATCTGAAAAAAAATGAAACAAGACCCATACCTCACTCCATGCACAAAAATGAGCTGAAAATGAATCAAAGACCTAAACATAAAATCTAAAACGATAAAGATCATGGAAGAAAAAATAGGGACAAGGTTAGGAGCCCTAATACATGGCATAAACAGTATACAAAACACTGTTAAGAATGCAGAAGAAAAACTAGATAACTGGAAGCTCCTAAAAATCAAACACCTATGCTCATCCAAAGACTTCACCAAAAGAGTAAAAAGACTACCTACAGACTGGGAAAAAGTTTTTAGCTATGACATTTCTGATCAGGGCCTGATCTCTAAAATCTACATGATACTGCAAATACTCAACTGCAAAAAGACAAATAACCCAATTAAAAAATGGGCAAAAGATGTGAATGGACACTTCACTAAAGAAGACATTCAGGTAGCTAACAGATACATGAGGAAATGTTCACGATCATTAGCCATTAAAGAAATGCAGATCAAAACTACAATGAGATTTCATCTCACTCCAACAAGGCTGACATTAAGACAAAAAACACAAAATATTAAATGTTGGAGAGTCTGTAGGGAGATTGAAACACTTATACACTGCTGGTGGGAATGTCAAGTGGTACAACCACTTAGGAAATCTATTTGGCACTTCCCTAAAAAGCTAGAAATAGAACTACCATACAATCCAGCAATCCCACTCCTCGAAATATATCCTAGAGAAATAATAGCCTTTACACGAACAGACATATGCACACCCAAGCTTATTGCAGCACTGTTTAAAATAGTAAAAATGGAAGCAACCAAGGTGCCCATCAACGGATGAATGGATAAATAAATTACGGTATATTCACACAATGGAATACTATGCAACTAAAGAACAGTGAGGACTCTGTGAAACATTTCATAACATGGAGGAACCTGGAAGGCATTATGCTGAGTGAAATTAATCAATTGCAAAAGGACAAATATTGTATAAGACCACTAGTATAAGAAGTTGAGAAATAGTTTAAACTGAGAAGAAAATATTCTTTTGTGGTTACGAGAGAGGGGAGGGTGGGAGGGTGGGAGAAGGGTATTCACTAATTAGTTGGTAGATTAGAATTACTTTAGGTGAAGGGAAAGACACACAATACAGGGGAGGTCAGCACAACTGGACTAAACCAAAAGCAAAGAAATTTCCTGAATAAACTGAATGTTTCAAAGGCCAGTGTAGCAGGGGCAGGGGTTTGGGGACCATGATTTCAGGGTACATCTAAGTCAATTGGCATAATAAAATCTATTAAGAAAACAGTCTGCGTTCCACTTTAAAAAGTGGCATCGGGGGTCTTAAACGCTAGCAAGCAGCCTTCTAAGATGCATCAATTGGTCTCAGCCCACCTGGATCAAAGGAGAAAGAAGAACACCAAGGACACAAGGTAATTACAAGCCGAAGAGACAGAAAGGGCCACATGAACCAGAGACTACATCATCCTGAGACCAGAAGAACTAGATGGTGCCTGGCTACAACTGATGACTGCCCTGACGGGGAATATAACAGAGAACCCCTGAGCGGGGAGGAGAGCAGTGGGATGCAGACCCCAAATTCTCATAAGACCAGACGTAATGGTCTGACTGAGACTAGAAGAACCCCAGTGGTCATGGCCCCCAGACCTTCTGTTACCCCAGGACAGGAACCATTCCCAAAGCCAACTCTTCAGACATGGATTGGACTGGACAATGGGTTGGAGAGAGATGCTGGTGAGGAGTGAGCTTCTTGGATCAGGTGGACACTTGAGACTATGTTGGTATCTCCTGCCTGGAGGGTAGTTGAGAAGGTAGAGTGGGTTAGAAGCTGGCAAAACGGATATGAAAAGAGAGAGTGGAGGGAGAGGGTGGGCTGTCTCATTAGAGGGAGAATAATTGGGAGTATGTAGCAAGGTGTATATGAGTTTTTATGTGAGAGACTGACTTTATTTGTAAATTTTCACTTAAAGCACAATAAAAATTATTTTTTAAAAAAGTGACTAAAGTAGAAAACAGAAGTCCACCATATTTGGAGTAAGCATTAGGGATGAAATACAGGTCATGGATGTCCGAAGAAATAGTGATTTTTACATTTTGTCCTATGTGGCATCAGAATGGTTGCATCAAACCAGCCAGATAAAAAAATATGCCTTGTTTGTTTTCCTTTCTGCCATCTGCCTATTTAAAGCCCAGTCATCTTCCAGGGCCTAGATGAAGCCACACCTCTTGACCCTTACTCCTTTTTTAAATATCCTCTGAAGTTCCTGGATGCTCATAAACAAAACACATAATTTAGCATCAGGAAATCTTCCCTGACTGCTGCAGTTCTCATTGATTTTTCCCCTACTCTCTACTTAGAGCTTGTACCACACAATTTAACACTTAATTACATATTGCTTGAATTGTTTGCTATTGTTCCTTGTGTGTAGGGTAGATGACAAGGATGTGGGTGGAATTGGATTATGGGGACCTGGGCTAGGGCATGGATTTACAGAGCCATAATATAGCGATAAATGCAAAGGCAGCCTTGGGAACAGCTAACCCTGAGAAATGACAGTAAATTAGGTTGTGAATTTAGAGCAGAGGCCTGAAGCAGGTTTTGTACTGGAGCCTGAAGTTAAAACAAAGCAGTAGGTTAAGGCCAAGAATTTGGCTAAAGATCTGGAAAGCCACAAGAATGAAAGGTGGTGAGGCAGGGTGTGGGGTAATAATAAAAGTGATGATGATATATTACGCTTAGTTCAAATACTGTGTGGCACATAATTGATGTGTAACACCAAAGCATCAAAACAACATCAGAAATTGCTTGATTTTACCAAAATTCTAAACGTGCCTATACCTTGGCTCAGAAATTTCACTTTTAGAAGGTTATCCTAAAGAGCTATTCAAACAACTGTATAACATGCATGTATTCAACATTGTTAATAAAAACAAAAAATAACCCTGATGAAGCAGGAGGAAAGTGGGGTGCAGAACTCAAATTCTAGTAAAAAGATCAGACTTAACAGTCTCACTGAGACTGCAGAAACCCCAGACGATATGGCCCCCAGACTCTCTGTTAACCCAGAACCAGAACCGTTCCTGAAGCCAACTCTTCAGACAAAGATTAGACTAGACATAACACATAATATCTTACTCACGAAGAGTGTGCTTCTTAGTTCAAGTAGATACATGAGACTAAATGGGTAGCTCCTGTCCAGTGGCAAGATGAGAAGGCAGAAAGGGACAGGAGCTGGTTGAATGGACACAGGAAACCTGGGGCGGAAAGGGGGAGTGTGCTGTCACATTATAGAGAGAACAACTAGGGTCACATAACAACATGTGTACAAATTTTTGTACGAGTAACTAAATTGAGCTGCAAACTTTCGCTTAAAGCTCACTAATAAATTATGAAAAAAAACAAAAAATAAAATGGAAACAGGCCAAATATTCATCTATAAATGCTTGTTTGCTTGCAGTCTCCACTAATATCCACGCATATGATAAAATAATAGCCAGCAGTTAAAAAGAGGTAGATCTATGAACGTCGGCATGGAAAGAGGCCCAAAATATATTTTAAGAAGAAAGTTTCAGAACAGTATACACAGCATGATATCTTAAATATACAAATTACAGAGGTATAGTTATAGGTGCTTAATGGACTCAAAGGCAAAGGGTTTTTTTTATAATGGATATTTTCAAACATTTTTCAAAGCGTCATCTCCTAATACTGCTCCTGATAAATACCAAATCACCTCGAGTAGATGCTAAAAATACATATTCCTGAACTTTATGCTATATATACTCAATCAGAATCTCCGGTGAGGGGACCCAAGAACCTAGATAATAATCAGACCACATGAATTTTGTGCCCCGTAAGGTTTGAGAATTACCGCCTTAATATGGTACTTAACAGTGGTTACTTCCAGGGAGTGGGATTTGGAAGGCAAGGAGGGTTTCTTCTGTTATTTTATTTTATTCTCTTCTGTATTTTTTTAATTTTTATGAATATTTACTATATATGTAATAATCTACATCCACTAGAGATTTTTCAGGTTTAGATGACTGAAACATTAAATGCCAATTTTCCGGTCCATATAAATGAGAATACACATTACCAATTTAGTTTATTCAGGAGGAAAAAAGACTATCAAATCAAAGACTATACATTTGACACTATATAAAGAAGAGTTATCAAATTTCTTTCTTTATACAACAAATAGCTGTTGAGCATCTGTGTACCAGATGCTGTTCTATGTGCTCAAGACAGAGTGAAAAACAAGGTTTCTACCCTCAAGGAGCTTACTTTAAAGTGCAGGAGGAGGCAACCAAAAGGTAAATAACTAAGCAATGTAACTGAAGATTGTTTTAACAAGATTATGTGATAGAGGACAAGGTGGGGGTGAGGTAGGGTGTCAGGGAAGGCTTTTTTGAGAGGTGATTTTTGACTGAGAAGAGTAAAATGAGAAGAGTCAGTCAAATGAAAAATTGAGCAAGAGTGACAATCCTGCTTTGGGGCAGGGAGGAAAACCCACCCATTGCCGTCGAGTCGATTCTGACTCATAGCGACCCTATAGGACAGAGTAGAACTGCCCCAGGGGCAGGGAGGATGGGGGAAGAACTTGGCGTATAAGAGGGACAGAAAAGAGCTCTGTGAGGCTGGAGCAGAGCGAGCAGAACACCAGACGAGGCTGGAGAGGTGGGCCAGAGCTGTATCATAGAGACCTGAAAGGAATTTAGATTCTATTCTAAGAGTAAAGAGAAGCCAGTAATTTGTTTTTGAGAAGGAAATTATCTCTTTTGCATTTTTAAGTGATCACTTTCATACCCTTTGAGCTGGTATTCCTGCTTGGAAGAATGAGTCTACAAGAAAAAAAGTTTGACAAAGATGTTCATAATAGGGATTTTAAAGCCATACAAAAGTTAACACATTCGAACTATATGTGAACAAAAAAGGATTCAGAAATATTATGGAGTACTAATACGGCCATTAGGAGTCCCAGTAGCACAGTGGTTAAGAGCTCAGCTACTAACCAAAAGGTCGATGGTTCGAAACCACCAGCCGCTCTGTGGGAGAAAGATGTGGCAGCCTGCTTCCATAGAGATTACAGCCTTGGAAACCCTATGAGGCAGTTCTACTCTGTCCTATAGGGTCGCTATGAGTTAGAATCAACTCAATGGCAACAGGGGAATATGGCCATCAGGAGCCCTGGTGGCACAGTTGTTAAGTGCTCAGCTGCTAACTGAAAGGTCAGCAGTTTGAACCTACCAGGGCCTCCGTGGGAGAAAAGACCTGGTGACCTGCTCACGTAAGGTTTAAACCCATTGCTTTGGAGTAGATTCTGACTCATAGCTTACCACCTGGGTAATCCTATGGGCAGACCTAGTCTGTCATATAGGGTTGTTGTGAGTTGGAATCTACTCAACGGCACACAACAACAATATGGCCATTAAAAATTACAAGTGTGTGGAATATAAAAACATGTTAAAAAAGTAATAAGAGACAAAGCCAAGCAAAAAAAGAAGTCTTATAACAGAAAACTAACTCTGTGATGTGAAAAACAACAAGCAACTTCGTAACATATTTACACTGTTGTAAATGTATATCCTATGTCCTAGACATTCTCTGTCGATGCTCTGTAAACTATATTTTCAATTTAAACAAGGAAATCAAACAGCCATGAAAGATAAGTATGTATATTAACAACGAATTGAAAACAAAGGGATATTTTTGAGTTTACCATTTATTGGAAGCTTTGCTTTCTGTACAGTTGTTTAAATTCATAACAAAATAATCAGGTGCTATCCTTTGGTTTATCCATTAATATGGAGCCCTGGTGGTTCAGCAGTTAAGAGCTCAGCTGCTAACCAAAAGGTAGGCAGTTCGACTCCACCAGCTGCCCTTGGAAACCCTATGGGGGCAGTTCCACTCTGCCCTGTAGGGTTGCTATGAGTCAGAATCGACTCAACGGCAATGGGTTTGGGTTTTTTTGTTGTTGTTGTTATCCTTTAATAAGAAGAAACATTTCATTGAAACCTCATCCTCTCTATTTGTGCCTAACTTGGAACTGAATACATTAAGCAAAAACTAACGCTGGTCGTGGTTTTTAAAAAACAATCATGACACACAGACCAATGGAATAGAATTGAGAACCCAGAAGAAAAATCTATCCATCTATTAGCAGCTGATCTTCAACAAAGGGTCAAAATCCATTCAAGAAGAAGAAACAGTCTCTTTTACAAACGGTGTTGGCAAAACTGGATGTCCATATGCAGAAAAATGAAACAGGATTCATACCCCATACTATGCACAAAAACTAACTCAGAATGGACAATTGACCTACTTGTTACAATTAAAACTATAAAGTTCCTGAAAGATAACATAGGGTCAGAACTAGGGGACCTAATTTTTGGCATAAATAGCCTATAAACAAAACTAAAAACACACGAATGACAGAAGATAAATTAGATAACAGGGACCTCCTAAAATTAAATACTTATGCTCATCTAAAGACTTTATCAAGAGAGTAAAAAGAGAATCTACAGACTGGGAAAAAACCTTCGGCAATGACATATCTGATAAGGGTCTAATCTCCAGAATACACAGAAAATTTTAACAACTCGACAACAAAAAAATAAACAACCCAATTAAAAAATGGACAAAGGATATAAACAGACACATCACCAAACAGGACTGTGGTGCAATGGATCACTTTTATATGGCCTTTCTCATCATGGTCTTGTAACTCTCATCAAAGGATTGGGTAAAACTATGCAAATAAGGTGATTGTGTCCCACCAAGAGAACTGGACATCTTGCTAATAATGCAAATAAGATGTGTGGCACCCTTGTGGAAGTGGGACCCTGAAAATAAGGTGTATGGAACTCTAACAAGTGAATCCGTCAATTTTCCAATCATGCTTAAAATGAGCCATCCCTGAGGTGGACAGGGAGGACCTCGCTATTGCCAAGAAAGAAAAGCTGAGAGAGGAGCACATCCTTTGGACCCGGTGTCCATGCACTGAGAATCTCCTAGACTTGGGAGGCAGAAAGCTGTTATACTGGAGATGGCACAAGATGGCACGAAGTGGCGGCGAACACAGCAGAGAAATGGCAGCAGCAGGACTAGGAGACCAGCAGGAGACAGTGCAATGGTCTTCCCAGCCCAAAAGGCAAGAAAGTTGAGCACTTTTGGGCAGGGGGCTGGCTGGCACAGTGGGGTGCCTCCAGGCAATTGGTAGAGATAGGCTTGTTGACTCATGGAGCTAGAGAGCTGAGTATTTTGGGGCCAAGGCTTACTGGGAGAGTGGGGTGCCTCTGGGAACTTATCAGAGGAGCTAAGGAGTTATGTAACACTTGCCTAAGCAGGACAGAGGCCAGGCCAGCCAAAGAGGCCTGGCGGGCCGAGAGCTGAGGGGTCAAGAGCCCACTAGAGGCCTGCCTGTGGGCATAGCCAACAAGCTGTCCTGACCAAAGAATTGTATCCTGAGTTGTTCTTGATCTTGAATTGTAACCTGTTATTTCCCTAATAAACCCTGTAATTGTGAGCATTGTCTGTGAGCTCTGCGTGTCCACTGCAACAAATTACTGAACCCAGCAGAGAAGTAGAGAGTGAAATGGGAGGGACAGCTGGTGTCAGAATTGGTAAAAAGTTTGAAAGGAGGAGGTATGTCTGACCTCCACCTCATAGCAATCAGCCTTGGGCTATCACTGCTGATGGTGATTCTCTCTTCCCCTCATGAAGTTAGAGGGGGTCAGATGCCTCTGCCGTGCCATTTTTACAAGGACATTCAGGAGGCCACAAATACATTAAAAAACACTCATGATCATAAGCCATTAACCCACCCAGTGCTGTCGAGTTGATTACTGACTCATAGCGACCCTAAAGGACAGAGTAGAACTGCCTCATAGAGTTTCCAAGGAGTGCCTGGCGGATTCAAACAGCCGACTCTTTGCTTAGCAGCCATAGCACTTAACCACCACGCCACCAGCATTTCCCGTTAGCTTTCGAGAGAAGCAAATCAAAACTACAATGAGAGAGGAACAACCAAGATGGCGGAATAGACAGATGCTTCCGGCAAGCCCTCTTTACAACAAAGACCCAAAGAAACAAGTGAAACAAATATATTTGTGAAAAGCTGGGAGCCCTGAGCTTCAAAGGCAAGCTTAGAAAACGAACTGAGGGGCAGGGGAGGAAGAGACCGTTCAGAAGAGGAGAGGAGTTACTGGACTTGAATTGTGGGGAGCCCTCAGGCACCATTCCCGGAGCGGTGGCAGCAGGCTGGTACTAGCATTCTGCTGCAGTTTCCTCAGGGAGAAGCAGCCAGCCACTGCAGCCTACTCACACCTCCGGAACCTGAGAAGAGGGGCGCTTTTGGAAAAAGCTAAGTACTTGCAAATATTTTACCGCGCCCCACCCCACCCCCAAGCCGGCTTCAGCGGCTGAATTCCCTGGGCCTGAGATAGCACCTAGAGCCACCCTCCCAGCCTTGGGGAAGGAAAAAATTTGCAATTCGGGGAAAAGATAATTTGCTAGCTCCACTACCGGGGGGAGCTCAGGGCAGAAGCAGATCCTGTCCAGGCATAAACCATCCATGGACTCTGAGCACCTTTCCCTTCTGCATGGATCTGTGTGGGCCTATTTCAGGAGAATAGGCCCTTGTTGGCAGACTCCAACCATTTCAGCTGTGCAGTGGAGAGGTGGGTGTTTGATGTTTGACATTGCTTTGCCCATTCAACAAGGTCCCCACCTACCCACATCAGGGACCTAAGAACTGGTAGCTCCACTCAGGTCACCCAGCCACCCGCGACAGAGATCCAAAGATAACTGGTACCTCCCAGTCCTTACAACCAAAAACTTTGGGTGCCCGTGGTCCGTCTGCAGAACCCACCCACCTGCACGGTCTAGGAAACAGGGATGCACTTTCATCGGAGACACTCGGGGGTCAGTTCTCAGCCCCCTGCCTTGTTCAGAGTGTGACCCCCCTGCTGCAATCAGGTACTGGTATATATGCCAACCACCCCTGCCCCTCTAAGACTGTAGGACAGAGCCTGTACCACACACTCGGTGATCAGCTACCTGGAAACCTGAGCTGAATTCATACAAGAAAACTGAATGGACTCCTAGACTGATATACCTGATAACAGCTCTAGCCATCTGGGGACAGGACGTCAGCAATCCAAAGGTGAAAATAATCAAGCTAGCTCACTCAAGCAACCCATAGGGGGATACCAAAACAAAACAAAGCCAGAAGCTATGACACAGTAAGCAAGCATAAACTAATACAATAACTTATAGATGGCTCAGAGACAACAGTCAATATCAAGTCACATAAAGAAACAGAACATGATCACCTCAACAGGCTCTCAAAACAAAGACTCCAGGGATCTTCTAGATGAAAGTGCATTCCTGGAATTACCAGAGCCAGAATACAAAAGGTTAATATACAAAGAACCCTTCAAGACATCAGGAAGGAAGTGAGGCAATATGCAGAATAAGCCAAGGAACACACAGATAAAGCAATTGAAGAAATTAGAAAGATTATTCAGGAACATAATGAAAAGTTTAATAAGCTGGAAAAATCTATAGATAGGCAGCAATCAGAAATTCAGAAGATTAACCATAAAATTACAGAAGTAGACAACTCAATGGAAAGTCAGAGGAGGAGAATTGAACAAGTAGATGCTAGAATTTCTGAACTCAAAGATAAATCACTTGACACTAATATATCTGAAGAAAAATCAGATAAAAGAATTTTAAAAAAATGAAGAAACCTTAAGAATCATGTGGGACTCTATCAAGAGAAATACTCTACGAGTGATTGGAGTACCAGAACGGGGAGGCATAACAGAAAATACAGAGAGAATTGTTGAAGATTTGTTGGCAGAAAACTTCCCTGATATCATGAAAGATGAGAAGATATCTATCCAAGAGGCTCATTGAACTCCACATAAGGTAGATCTTAAAAGAAAGGCACCAAGGCATATTATAATCAAACTTGCCAAAACCAAAGATAAAGAGAGAATTATAAGAGCAGCGAGGGATAAGTGAAAAGTCACCTACAAAGGAGAGCCAGTAAGAATGAGCTCGGACTACTCGGCAGAAACCATGCAGGCAAGAAGGAAATGGGATGCCATATTTAAAAAATTGAAGGAAAAAGATTGCCTACCAAGAATTGTATATCCAGCAAAACTGTCTCTTAAATATGAAGGTGAAATTAAGACATTTCCAGGTAAACACAAGTTTAGGGAATTCAGAAAAACCAAACCAACACTACAAGAAATACTAAAGGGAGTTCTTTGGTTAGAAAATCAATAATATCAGGTATCAACCCTAGACTAGAACACTGGGCAGAGCAACCAGAAGTCAACCCAGACAGGGAAATCCAAAAACACAAAGAAAGATTATATAAAAAAAAAAAATACAATGAGATACCATCTCACCCTAATAAATGAAAATGATTTTAAAAAAAAAAAAAAACAGCAAATGCTGGCGAGGTTGAAGGGGACTGGAACTCTTACACTTTCCTGGTGAGATTTAAAAAAACGGTACAACCACTATGGAAAACAGTATGGTGATTCCTCAAAAAGCTAGAAATAGAAATACTGTATGATCCAGGTGTATATTCTAGAGATATAAAAGCAGTGACACAAATAGACATATGCATACCTATGTTCATTGCAGCATTATTCACAATAGCAAAAAGATGGAAACAACCTAAGTGTCCATCAACAGATGAATAGATAAACAAATTGTGGTATATACTATACAACTATAAACAATAATGAGGAGTGCACAAAACATCTTATAACATGGATGAATCTAGAGGACATTATGCTGACTGAAATAAATCAACCACAAAAAGACAAATATTGTATTGTCCCATTATTACAAAAAGGCAAGAATAGATATACACACAGAAAGCAATGTTCTTTGGTGGTTACCAGGGATGGGAGGGAGAGGAAGGGGGGAATCAGTTTCTAGGTAGTAGATACTTCCTACTTTTGGTGATGGGAAAGGCAATCCCAAATATGGATGAAGTCAGCGCAAGACACTAAGAAGTACACAGAAACAGGGACAATTTTGGTAAATGCTACAACATACACAATTTTTTAACAACAGTAAAAGCAGCCAAAAAATGTGCATGGTTGCATAGGTAGATATAGATGCATATATGTGTACAGGAAGGCATATGCAAGTAAATTCATGTGCATGTATAGGTATATCTGTAGGCATATGCATATACACATTTGTGTGCGCTGTATGTAACAAACCACATAGCGGGCACAGTTATAGAGACTTCCTAGACATATCCAAACAACTCATGGGATTGGTTTACTGGGTTAAAAGCCTCCCGACCATAGTCTTGGGGGACAACTTAGTCAACTGGCATAACACAGTTCACAAAGACAACGTTCTATATCCTAGTTTGGTGAGTAACAGCTGGGGTCTTAAGAGCTTGCGAGAGGCCATCTAAGATACAATTATTGGTCTCTTCTCATATGGAGCAAAAGAGAGTGAAGGAAATCAAAGGCTCAAGGAAGAAACTACATAGAACCACAGCCTCTTCTAACTTGAGACCAGAAGAACTAGATGGTACCTGACTACCACTACCAACTGTTGTGACCAGGGACATAATAGAAGATCCCAGACACAATGGAAGAAAAACATAGAACAAAACTCAGTTCCTAAAAAAGGCCAGACCTACTGGACTGATAGAGCCTAGAGAAACCCCCAAGATTATCGCCCTAAGATACTCTTTGAACTTGAAATTGAAGCTATTTCTGCAGGTCACCTGTCAGCCAAAGAATAGATTGCTTATGAAATAAACAATATCACCTGTGAGTAATGTGCTCCCTTAAACAATTTACATGAAACCAAACTGTCAACATACACCCAAAACCAAAGATGAGGAGGCAAGGAAGGGAAGGGAAGCTAAATCAATGGAAACAGAACAAAAAGAATGGAAATAATGAGGATGTTGACACATTGTAAAAATTGCAACCAATGGCATGGAAGAATCTATATAAAAATTGTTGAAGGGGAATCTAATTTGCTGTGTGGAGCCCTGGTGGTGTGGTGGTTAAGAACTCAGCTGCTAACCAAAAGGTTGGCAGTTTGAATCCACCAGCCGCTCCTTGGAAACACTACAGGGCAGTTCTACTCTGTCCTATAGGGTTGCTATGAGTCGAAATCGACTCGACAGAAGTGGGGTTGGTTGGTTGGGTAATTTGCTGTGTTAATTTTCCCCTAAAACACAATAAAATATTATTAGAAACAACAATTAGAAGGCGTAGCACACGCCACCTCTCATTTTGTATTATACGACTGATGCTCTATGAAAACTTCACAACACAGCTTTCCAAGCTCCTGAATTAATAAGAATTATTGTAAGGAATACGTAAGTTGCTTTTAGTTTGGATAAAAAAAATACACCACTACAAATGGTGAAAAGACATCTGTTATTTATGAGTTTAAATTCATCATATTTTTGAAACTCTGGTATAAGGGAAATCTCTAGATTTCTTATAGTTGAGAGGAATTAGTCATGCAAATTAAAATTAAAGCAAACATTACATTAACAAGTACAAATATTAGGAACGTCACAATGTAGATCATAATTAAATGTGACATTGTATCGTTTGATATTTCTATATAGATCTAAATCCAATATGGACTTTAAGGTCCTTGTACATTAGCTCTCCATCAATAGATTACGATTAAGACAATCCTATGCCCTATCAAAAAGTGCAAGTAAAAGAATCATAATAAAGAAGTTGGACTAGGAAAACAATCAATCAATCAATGTCTGTTTAGTGCCCAGGCCCTAAGTGGCAAATGTGTAGAAAATACTGTATTGTGGGAATTCAGGGGTAATTAATAGTTCTCAACTAGGTGCACATACACCTCAGAATCTCCTGACGATTTTTTTTTTTTCCATAATAGTTTATTGTGTTTTAGGTTTAGGTTTAGGTTCTGGTTCCCGTTCAACAATTTCTACGTAAGTTGTTCAGTGATACTGCTTACATTCTTCACAACACATGAACATTCTTGTTATTTCCGTTCTGGTTGTTCTGTTTCCATTAATCTAGTTTCCTGTCCCCTTACGGTCTCATCTTTGTTTTAAGAAATTGTTGATCCTTGGTCTGATATAGGTGATTTTTTAAAGGTGCACCATACTTAAGGGTGATATTATTTTTTGAGTCAGTTTGTTATTTAACTACAAGATGACATTAGAGGTTAGTTTCAAATCAAGGTCTGAAGGGTATTTCGGAGCAATTGCCTCGGGAAGTTTTCTAGTCTCCATCAGTCCAGTAAGTATGGTTTTGTTTCTGTTTTTTAGAAATTTGAGGTTCTGGTCCACATTTGCCTTCCATTTTACTAGGGTCCATCTCTTGTGGCTCTGATTAGAATGACTGGTAGTGCTAGCAGGGCATCCTCTAGTTCTTCTGGACTCAGGGTAGATTAAGCCGTGGTTTGTGTAAACTACTTATCCTGTAGACTAGTTTCTTCTTTGAGTCTTTGGTTTACTTCTTTCTTTTTTTGCTCTGGGTGAGTAGGCCAATAATTGTATCTTAGATGGCCGCTCGAAAGCTTTTAAGACCTCAGACATTACTCACTAAACTAAGATGTAGAACATAACTTTATGAACTATATTATGCCAATTGACTGAGATGTCCTACGAGACTATGGTTACATAGTCCTTCAAACCCAGACATTCCTTCAACCCCAGAAAGCTAATTCCGTGAGGTATTTGGTTATGTCTAAGAAGTATCCATAACTCTGTCCCCTCTCCTGATGAGTTTTTCAAAAACAGACTACCCTAAGCCCCACCTCTTGAGATTCTAAACCAGTAGGCCTAAGGTAGGGAGTCCCTGGGTAGTGCAAATGGTTAAGTACTTGATTACTAACTGAAAGGTTGGTGGTTCAAACCATCCAGAAGCACCTTGAAAGAAAGCCTTGGCAATCTGCTTCTGAAAGGTGACAGCCATTGAAAATTCTACAGAGTGCAGTTCTACTCTGAAACACATGAGGTCACCTTGAGTCAGAATTGACTGGACAGCAACTGGTGTTTTTGTTTTGTTTTGTTGTTAGGCCTGGGTAGAGCTTGCACCTCTATATCTGTTTAAAAAAAAAAAGTAAAACCCTGTTAGGTTCTTCTGGTGAGCATGGTTAGGTAAGGATCACTAGATAGAATGGTTATGGTAGGCTGGATTGGTGGAGAAAGCCCCATAAAGAGAAACTTTAGATGTTCCTTGCTAGGTGCGAAGCGTTTAAATAGGTAGAGAAGAAAAGAGGAGGACAAATCATTCTAGTCGCTGGGGCAAGACGTGCCACACTGAGCAAAACTGAGAAGCAGAAATGGGCAAGCACTCTTTGGGGGAGAGTAGTAGGCCATTCTGCAAAGAATTCAAGGCAAATAAAGATGCTAGAATGTCCACTGGGTGTGGTAATTAGAAAGTAATTATTTGACTTTTAAAAATATAAGGCAGTAGAGGATTGAATCCAGATTTAGGAGTTAAGAAGTGAATGGGTGGTGGAAAATCAAGGCAGTGGGAATTTAGAGCACTCATCTGAGAATGTGGCAAGGAAAGGAAAGGAAAGCAAAAAATAGAATGGAATTTAAATAGTAAGAGGAAGACCAAGAGATTTTTTTCTGGAGAAGGGAGCCTGAACATGTTTGCAGGAGGTAGAATGGAATGCAAAGGAGAAGAAGGGACAGTTTAGAGATAGAGTATAATTGGGATATATATGTCCCAGGGTTAATGTATTTGTTTAAAGCCTGAGGTACATCATAGAGAGATTACACCAATTTAATTAGAATTAAAATTTGAATAAATTTACGGGAATTGGAATCTCTGACAACCAAAAAGTCTCTAAAAAAAAGTCCAGAGCAGAAAGTGAATAGTAGAGGGAAAAAAAGTTTCTGCCAACCGTGCCTATTTCTCCCACATGATCCCAGACCCACAAACTTTGTGGAAGTAATCCAGGATAGATAAAAAAAATTGAATGGAAAAGCTTCAAATCAGAATACAAATACATATAATCTGAGCTAGAACTGGAGCTAAACTGTATCTCTGTTCTTCCACAAGGAACAGGTAACCCCTTAAGGTGAGTGCTGGCTCTGGCCTCAAATCTCAGTTACTAGCTTAATGGCCTCTTCCTTGGAGTAACCCCTAGGGTTTGTGTACTAATAATCCAACGCAGAGAAGCAAAACAACAACAATGAACAACAAGGCATAATAAGGAATTCCAATAATTAAAAATTTTTGAAATGGATTATAAACTCAGAATTCATAAAATAAACCAACATCAGCCACTCTTAGTAAGATGGGTGATGGAAATGGTTTTTGAGCAAGAACATTCTGTCAGTTAAAGTTAGGGTAGACTAGAGCAGGTAAAAGAATACAACCCGAACTGTAGAGTTCTTGCTATCCTTTTGATATGAGGTGATGAGGGTCAGAGCCAAATCAATGTGTTTAGTTTTATATCACTGGATACAAAATCCTAACTAATGATTTGAGGATTACAAAAGAGAACTAAACTTTTTTTTTAATGAGATAGTTTTACTTTGTATTAAACTTTATAAATTTCCAAGTACCTTTTATTATTTCATTTGACCTTCCCCAAAACTTTGTGCAGTTGGCACCCATGTTCATTGCAACACTGTTTACAATAGCAAAAAGATGGAAGCAACCAAGGTACCCATCAATGGATGAATGGATAAATAAATTATGGTGTATTCACATAATAGAATACTACACAACGATTAAGAACAACAATGAATCCATGAAATATCTCATAACATGGAGGAATCTGGAAGGCATTATACTGAGTGAAAATAGTCAGCTGCAAAAGGACAAATATTGTGTGAGACCAGTATTATAAGAACTCTAGAAAAAGTTTAAACACAGAAGAAAATATTCTTTGATGGTTATGAGGGTGAGGCAGGAGGGAAAGAGGTATTCACTAATTACATAGTTGACAAGAACTATTCAAGAACTATTTTAGGTGAAGGGAAAGACAACACACAATACAGGAGAGGTCAGCACAACTGGACCAAACCAAAAGCAAAGCAGTTTCCTGAATACAACCGAACGCTTCGAATGCCAGAGTAGCAGGGGTGGGGGTCTGAGGATCATGGTTTCAGGGGACATCTAGGTCAATTGGCATAGCAAAATGTATTCAGAGAACTTTCTGCACCCACTTTGATAACAGGCGTCTGGGGTCTTAAACGTTAGCAGGCATCCATCTAAGATGCATCCATCGGTCTCAACCTACCTGGAGCAAAGGAAAATGAAGAACACCAAAGACTTATGGTAAAGATAAACCCAAGAGACAGAAAGGGCCACATAAACCAGAGACCCCATCAGCCTGAGACCAGAACTAGATGGTGTCCAGCTACCACCGATCACTTCCCTGACAGGAAACACAACAGAGAATCAGGACCAGGATAACAGTGGGATGCAGATCTCAAATTCTCGTAAAAAGACCAGACTTAATGGTCTGACTGAAACTAGAGGGACCCTGGAGGTCATGGTCCTGGATTTTTTGTTAGCCCAAGACTGGAACCATTCCTGAAGCCAACTCTTCAGACAGGGATTGGACTAGACTATAAGATAATGAATGATACTGGTGAGGAGTGAGCTTCCTGGCTCAAGTAGACACATGAGACTACGTAGGCAACTCCTGTCTGGAGGTGAGATGAGAAGGAAGAGCAGGACAGGAGCTGATGAATGAACATGGGGAATACACGGTAGAGAGGAGGATGTGCTGTCTCATTAGGGAGAGAGCAACTAGGAGTACATAGCAAGGTGTGTGTAACTTTTTGTATGAGAGACTCACTTGCTTTGTAAATTTTCACTTAAAGCACAATAAATAAATTAAAAAAAAACTTTGTGCAGTTGGAAGAATGGAATTTATTATCTCAGGTTGATCAAACATGTAACAGAGACACAGAACAGTTTAATAAGTTAATTCATTCAACATTTGTTGAGTGCCTACTATGTGCCAGGCACTGTTCTAGTTAGGGTTGTGTATCTTGCTAATGCTTGACCCAGAGTCAGAATCCTTGATCCGTTATTGTTGGTGGAAATGTAGTCACACTGCATTCATTTATGGCTGCTATTCAGTGGCCCACTTGAATACTAAACCCATGATGCAAAGTTTATAAATACAGATGCTGGGGCATACCAAATAGCATAAGTCTTTTGGGTATGACTTGGAAAGGTTTTTGTGTTTTGTACATTAGGCAAATGGTATGTCTCACACATGTTCATGGAACAGGATGATGTATATACAAAATACCTTTGTATACTGATTAAAGATTGTCTCATAACCCACAGGGTGCAAGGTATGTAACCGTGTATAAAATATGTTATGGAATAATTTTAAATTTATAGCTTTATAGCTCAATGTCTTTGGATTCTTTAAAGAATTTTCAAGCAAATAAATAGATGCTTTATGCATTAGTCATAGAGACATTAGAGAACAGGCTCTATTAGACACCAACTCAGTTGCTAAAACTCTTTAGATTTTCAAGAAAAAAAAACTGAGCCCTGATTTGGTCAAATTCTATTCTGAAACAGAGGTCTTGAAGTGAAATGTACAGTAATTTCTGGAATGTAAAAAACCCAACCCAGTGCCGTCGAGTCAATTCCGACTCATAGCGACCCTATAGGACAGAGTAGAACCGCCCGATGGAGTTTCCAAGTAATGTAAAAGCAGACGTTGTTTTCCACATGGTCTAACCAGTGTTTTTCATATAAATTAAATGGCCCAAATCCACTTTACAACGGATTTAAGAGGTTTTCTTCTTTTGACAAGTATACCTCCAATATGTTTAAATTACAGGTGAGCTCGAGTCTTTTAATGCTTTTTGTTAGGGTCTACTGGACTCCATTACCTATATTAGTTGAAAACTCTAGGACTGTGCATGTATGTATATGTATCCGGTTTCCAATTTTTAAATTTTGAAACAGTGTTTTTAGTTACAACGAGATTAACAAATACTAGAGAAAGTGGGGCACGAAAAATGTTTCCTCAACATCAAGTCCCAATACTAGAAGCAAGAGCCACAGGTTTGGAGGTTTGTACACGGTGCTGGAAACATGGTTTCCAGGATCCCTGCCAGGATGGAGAGTCTTGCTCGCCACATTGCTGATGTGGTCAAACTAGTCAAGTGACTCTGCAGAAAATGCACAGCCCTTAGTCAAGCTGATGTATCTGACCTCCATCCTTGAGTCATTGTAGTTGGCTTTACAGGCCAGGAAAAATAAGTCTTGAGCCCAATAGTAGGGCCAGGATACTAGCATCTGATGCACCATAAACGGAAGTCAAGGCCGCGCCAATGCAGGGCTTCTTTTTAAGCGGCGATGAGCTAAGAGGCAAGGTCAGGAAGAGGCAGATCTTCATTCCCTGACTTATAGAGTGGCTGACCATAAAGCTGTTCCGTTTCTTTCAAAACTGGATGGGAAACCTGAACCAGGTGTGCCTTGGGAGGATTACCTGGGTCAGCCACCTCTATATGTGGGGTGACACTTTCAGATGAAACACCAAACTCATGCCGTCACTGGCCAGTCCCAAATTTGCATCGCTCAGCCCCGCACTCCACCCAGAAAACCCTGAAACCTCAAGGCCCTCAATCCTTTGCAGCAACAGCTTCAACTCATAAAAGCCAGGGCGTAAAGAAAAGCACCGGCTCGGAGGATCCCGCCTCTTTTAGGCCGCGCGCTGAAATCAAACTCGACGCAGACTTGTGGGGGGCCGGGCCGCGCGCACTCCGCTCCCCGACCCAGGCAAGCCCGGGCCGCCGCCCGCCCGCAGCAGAGCTGGGCGGGGCCGCCTCGAGACAGCGGAGAAAAGGGAGTCTAGGAGGAAGAGACGCCGGAGGTGCGCTCTGCGCAGGCGCGCGGCGCCCCGCCTCCCCAGCGTCGGCTGCTGGGCGGGAGGAGCGGGCCCTCCTACTCTCCGCGGCGCCGCCTCACGGCCCCGTCCCTTGCTTCACCCCGACGGCCCGGTGTGCGCGTCCTCCCGCCGGCCTGCAGGCCGGGCGCTTCCGCCTGCCCCGCCGCTGCTCCTCGCGGCCCCAGCTTGCGTTCACGCTGTCGCCCGGGCCAGCGCGGCCGCGGGCAACCGCTCCCCCTCCCGCACGTACCCCGCCCCCTCCCTGCCTTTTCCGCTCTCCGATCCCCCTCCCTCGGCCCGCAGCCGCTGCTCCAGATGAGGTGATGGCAGCGTCCAACTTCGGCAAGATCCAGATCGGGATTTACGTGGAGATCAAACGGAGCGATGGTGAGCCGCGTCGCGGGCCTGGCCAGCCCCGCGTTCCGGTGTACACGGAGGGGACGCGGGCGCCGGCCGCCTCATTGATTGCTCCGTGGGCTGTGGGGGCGGGAAGGCGGCGGCCGTGGCGCTTTTGTGTGTGGCTTGTGTGCGGGTGAGGCCGGCGTGGGGTCCGCCCGGGGCGCCGCTGTAGTGCTGGGGGCGGGGAGGGGCCTTGAGGAGGGCTGCGGGGGGCTGGGCCGCGGGGGACGGCGGGCGGGCAAGGGGCCCGGGTGTCGCGGCCTGCGCCTGTGGGGGCTTCGGGCGGGCGCGGTGGCCGGGAGGACGGCCCCTCGCTCCGCCTGCGATCGCCATCCTCTCCGGCGGCTGCAGCCCTGAAGGGAGTGGGCTTCGTGAGGGCTGACCCTGCCGCGCGTTTCCTCCCGGCCTCTTCATTTTTACTGGCCTCTTTGAACGTTGGGGGTGGGGAGGATGCAGAGCAGTGATTTCAGCGTGTGCAGAGCCGACTTCTGCTTCAGAGGCTGAGATGGGGGGGAAGACCGATTCCGCTGGTTTAAACTGCTGTGTGGTTGTCAGGCCTCTCCCCCGGCTCTCGTTTCTGGAGCTTGTTTCTTCATTTTTGCTAGCCCCTTTTTTGGGAGAACGATGTAGAGAATGTCATGCTCAGCCATGAATAAGGATGGGGGAGCAATGGGAAGAAATAGTCGATAAGCTTTTCAAAGATGATGAGACTGAAAGGGAAAGAGAGGAGATGAGCGCCGTCAGTGCGAGACATTGCCCAGAGGGTGGGGGCGGGCGACCGGATGTTGATATTTTCACACCCCCGGGAGAGGTAAGAGGGAAGTGTGAGGGGCGGTGAAGACATGTTTAATAATAATTAAAAAAAAAAAAAAAGGCTTGTGTGTCTTTCTGTAGATTCCTCTTGGGGAAAATGTTTATTTCAGTAACTTTGGGTGGGGAGTGAGGCACGCCGCCAGACTTGGAAACAACCTATGTCGTAAAGGAGAGAAGTAAAATTCTTTTCTTTCGGTGTGAATATTGAAGGAACTAGAGGTGTGTGATGTTCTTGACTGACTCTGCCTCGCTAAACCAATTTCTTTAATTTATGGCTTACTTTCTGTCCCTTAGCCTAGTCTGTAGCAATCTTGGTATCACATCCGCATCGTCTGGGTTTCTACGAAGTTCGACCAAGTTATGGGAAGCTAGATTGACTTATCTGTGTGATATACTGGAAGACCCAGTATAGGTGATGGATTTTTTCCCCCTTCTTTGTACTTCAGGTCGTTTGTGTTAGCAACTGGAAGCATCATTATCCTGTATGTAAAAAGATAGATTATACCCATTGAGCTTTAGAAGTTAATGGTAACACTAGTGGGAAAGAGATGTCTCCTTTACTTGGGTTGGGGTTTCTTTATTTTTTTTTTCTCCTCAGATTAACTTTATTGGAACAGCGCTGTGTCATTTCCTTTTTAGGTGAATGTGATTTCGCTGTATACCAGCAAAAGTAGTATTTACATATAATTTTCAAAACTTTGGGTGCAATAAAATGTATCTTTTTAACCTTCTTATAAACCTTTCATTATGAGTGTTAACTGTAAAATCTGTTATTGGAAAAAGTAGCATTTATTTGACATTTGAGAGGTTTGTATGTTTTCAAGGCATTTTTCTGAGTCGACATCTTTTTTTAAAATGTATTGAGCTTGAAGCTGTATTGGTTCTTCTGGAGTTCTAGCCTCTTGTTAATTGCTGTCAAGTCAATTCCTAGAGCCTTATAATATTCTTTGCCCTATTCAGCCTGTACCAGAAATTCTCAGACATACAAGAGTATTGTGTTCTTATATATGTGTTAGTAACCTAAACTCACATTTCAAAAGCAATTTTCCCGTAAGAAATAATGGTAAAAAATGGAAATCTTTACAATGTGTATTATCCTAACCTAGTAGTTTTGTGATACTGCACATATTTATGGGCCTTGGGTGCATGATGGAGTTGGTGGAAGACAAAAGATAAGTTGAGAATTTGAAAGGAATAATCATTTGCATTTAATGATGGTGTTTCATAGTAGAAACTGATATATCAGAGACCTCCCTCAAGCTTTTCCTTTTTCCCTTTAAAGACACTTTTGCTTCCTCCCCCTTGTATAGCAGATCTGTGTTGAGTAAAACACTAGTGGTTATTGTAACTAAAATAAACTTTACTGTTTGATGAGCACTAATGCCTGAGACAATAGAAATCACATAAATGAAGAAGGGCTGCTTCAGATGGCTATTAACTAGTTACTTGACGTTCTGCACCTTGTTAGTGGTAATCCTTGTCCTTTTTTCAGACCAGGCTTTTCTCATCAGTGATGCTTATATGTTAGGGCATGTTCCAAGGGCAAACAGGTAAACTTAAGATGATTTATACTATCTTTCAAGACCCTGCTCAAAAACTAATCCCAGCAAGTCTTCACTGTGCTAAAACCAGATGGCCAACTTGCCTCTGACTTCCTCAGTCACTTTGTACCATTCACTAGACATCATATTTCCTTGACTATTAGTATTTAGGTACATTTCTCTTAATATTATGCTTTCAAACTATACTAGGGGAGGGGTGGTATGAAGAATGCAATGGTGGGGGGATGGCAGGCTAATAGACTGTTAAGTTCCCTGTATTCCCCTTATGTGCCTGACAGGGTTCTTTGCATTTGTTTTTGAGTAAATCATCCATTATTGGATTTTTGGTTTTCAACATTATTTTAATTAACCACTCAGACGAAATCTTACTGGGAGGTGAAAGTTCCATCTAGGCTCATCTGTACTGCAACTATTCTACTATGACCCCCCACTGCCTACACTGGCCCCTTAGTTCAGGATCCCCAGATTCCATTGAAACTGAGTGATCTGCTAAGGCTAACTTGAGTTTTCTGGTATTCTAAGGTTAGAGATGACAGGAGTTAGGCTTGGACTACTGAGATTGTTCCCAGCCATAGATGATAATCTAGTATGAAATTGGATTGGTTTCTGGAAATGGACACTTACGTGTAATTTATTCTCTTGCATTTGTCTTTTAACTTTATGATTCAATTCCTTAAAGTCCAACGACTCTAAAAACTACAATATTAACTGTTGTGTAGCTTAGTCTTATTGGCAGATTTTAAAAACTGCACTGTTAAAGCATTTCTTACTGGTTGTACAGCGTCTGTGACTACGTTTTGGTAAATGGGGGAGGGATAAGAAATGTTGAATATTTCGAAGCTGCAGCCAAGACGGGATTATTTTGGGGGTCATTTAGTCACAATGTTGATATATAGGAACTGAAGGAAATCAGGATGTCTAACCTAGAAGGATTCTTGGAGATAATCTAGTTGTCAGTTTTACAAAGGTAGAAACTTAGTCTCAAATAAGTGGATTGTCTAGGTTTATACAGCTTGTTAATGACAGCCATGTATGTCTTGCATAGCAGAGAATCTATACTGTTAAGAACTGTAGCGGTAAAGAGAGAATTCTGTTACTTCAGAAACATACTGATTTCTACAGCCAGATAAAGGTATAGGAAATTAACTTCTTATTTGGGAAAGCCACCAGAGAGCAGTGTCACAGAGCCCGATTGGAATGATTCCTGGTAGAACGTGATACAGTATAGTTACTAAAACCAAAAAACCAAATCTGTTGCTGTTGAGTCAGTTCCGACTTATAGCAACCCTATGGGACAGAGTAGAACTAGAACTGCCCCATACAGTTTCCAAGGAGCGCCAGGTGGATTTGAAATGCCGACCTTTTGGTTAGCAGCCGTAGGTCTTAGCCACTACGCTACCAGGCTTTCCGTATAGTTACTAGAAGATCACAAAACCAAGAATAAATTTGTAGGACTGTGAAAAGAAAATATTGCTGCTTCTTAATTAAACGTTGGTGAAAAAGTGTTTTTGATTAGCCCTGAAATCCATGGGAAATTGAAAAATTTCAAAGAATTTTTGTTATTTGGGAATTTTGGAGCTTAGGGCAGGCAACCTTTAGAAAAGGTTTTAAATGGCCTAATTCTCATATGGGAATTCCACAACACTTAATTTTGCACATGCAGAACCTATACATGGACCAAGAGGCAGGCATTCAAACAGAACAAGGTGATACTGCACGGTTTAAAATCAGGAAAGGTGTGTGTCAGGGTTATATCCTTTCACCATACTTACTCAATATGTATGCTGACCAAATAATCCAAGAAGCTGGATTTAATGAAGAATGCAGCATCAGGATTGGAGGAAGACTCATTAACAACCTGATAATATGCAAATGACACAACCTTGCATGCTGAGAGTGAAGAGGACTTGAAGCACTCACTGACTACAGCCTTCAGTATGGATTACACCTCAATATAAAACAAAAATCGTCACAACTGGACCAATAAGCAACATCATGATAAGTGGAGAAACTTTTGAAGTTGTCAGTGATATCATTTTGCTTGGACCCACAATCAGTGCCCATTGAAGCAGCAGTCAAGAAATCAGATGACGTATTGCATTGGACATATCTGCAAAACACCTTTCTAAAGCATTAAAGCAAAGATGTCACTTTGAGGACTAAGGTGTGCCTGACCCAAGCCATGGTATTTTTAGTTGCCTTATATGCATTCCAAAGCTGGACAGTGAGTAAGGAAGACCAAAGCAGAACTGATGCATTTGAATTATGGTGTTGGTGAAGAGTATTAAATATACCATGGTCTGCCAGAAAAATGAACAAATCTGTCTTGGAAGAAGTACAGCTAGAATGCTCCTTAGAAGGGAGGATGATGAGGCTTCATCTTACATACTTTGGACAGGTTATCAGGAGGCACCAGTACCTGGAGAAAGACATCATACTTGGTAAAGCAGAGGGTCAGCAAAAAAGAGGAAGACCCTTCAGGAGAGGGATTGACACAGTGGCTCAAACATAGCAATGATTGTGAGGATGGCACAGGACCGGGCAGCATTTTGTTCTGTTGTACATAAGGTCACTATGAGTCAGAGGGGACTCAGAGGCACCTAACAACAACAACAACAATTCTCCACATACTTTGCAACATTTAATCTTCTGGTAGTTCATCTGTATGTCATTGTATAGGTTTTTGGCAAATAGAACGTGTGTATTTAGGTAATAAAAATGAACCACATAGCAATTTATTGTTTTTAGGTTCAGTTTTGTAACTCTGATTATGGGGATGGGATGGGAGAATTTATAGATTAATAATATCCTTTTATATGGTGACTAGCATGATAATGGTTCCATATATGTATTTGTTAGGCCTTCATAATTTGCCAAAAACCTATTGCTGTCAAGTTCATTCCGACTCATAGCAACCCTATAGTACAGGGTAGAACTGCCCTATAGCGTTTCCGATGAGTGCCTGGTGGATTCAAACTGTCGACCTTTTGGTTAGCAGCTGTAGCTCTTAACTACTATGCCACCAGGGTTTCCATAGTTTGCCAAGTGCTTCCAAATGTGTTGTCTACTTGGATCCTCGTAGAAACCGTGAGGTAAGCAAGGTAGAAAGGTGGTAGAGTTAACATTTTTACTGAGGTGAAATTCACGTAACATACAGTTAACCATTTTAAAACACACGGTTCAGTGGCATTTAGTGTAATCACGGTATCGTGCAACTACCACCTCTCTATAGTTTCAGAACTTTTTCATCACTCCAGAAGATACCCCGTAGATATTAAGCAGCCACTCCCCCATTTGCCCTCTTCCTTTGTCCCTTGGTAGCCACTAATCTCCTTTCCGTCTCTATGGATTTGTCTGTCACGGATACATCATATAAAGGGAATCATACAATAGTCAACCTTTGTGTCTGGCTGCTTTCACTTAGCATAATGTTTTCAGGGTTCAGCCAAGTTCTGGCATTTATCAGTACTTTGTTCTTTTTTAATACTAAATAATAATCCATCGTATGAATATACCATAAGTTGTCTACCCATTCATCTGTTGATGAACATTGGAATTGGTTCTGTCTTTTGGCCATTGTGAATAGCGCTGCTATGAACATCTGTGTACAAGTTTCTCTGTGGACATATCTTTTCATTTCCCTTGGGTATATGCAAAGGAGTAGAATTGCTTGGTCATATAATAATCCTGTGTTTAACTTTTTGCAGAACCACCAGGCTGCTTTCCACAGCAGCCACACAGTTTTTCATTCCTACCAGGCATGTATGATGGTTCCAATTTCTCTAAGTCCTTGTTTTGTTTTGTTTTTTAAAGTCATCCTAGTGACTGTGGAGTGGATTTTCTTTGTGGACTTAATATAGAAAATTGAATAAGCTCATGGACATTGGAGTCTTGTCTAAAGAAAATTTAGATTAAACGGAGTATCATCTCATTGTTGGTTAACCCTAAGTTAACTTTTTGCTACTCTCTCCGAAGAGTGAAATGAAGAGGATATCCTTTTTTAAAGTTACGCTTCTAATTCTAGTCCTTCCCTATGGCCTTCTCATTTTTGGCTTTAACTGTTTTTCTCCCAGGGTGGCACAGATGGTTACGTGCTAGACTACTTTTGGTTTGAACTCACCCAGAGGCACCTTGAAAGAAAGGCCTGGTGGTCTGCTTCTAAAAGGTCACAGTCTTGAAAACCCTGTGGAACTCAGTTCTATTCTGCAACTCATGGGGTCACCATGAGTCAGAATCAACTTCAGAGCAACTGGTTTGGTTTAGTGTTTATTTTTCTCACTATCTACCCATAAAGCCTGCAGTTCAAATGGACCTTCAGTGGTGTACGGGAGTATTTAGGTGTATAGATCTTAAAAGATTATGGCATGTCACAAAATAATATCTCACATTGCTCTGTTTTCTTACTGCAGATATGAAATACAGTTTTATTTACAGCCTACTGTATGTCAAGCAAGGGAGCCCTGGTGGCACAGTGGTTAAAGTGCTCAGCTGCTACCTGAAAGGTCAGTGGTTTGAACCCACCAGCTGCCCTGTGGGAGAAAGATGTGGCAGTCTGCTCCCATAAAGATTTACAGCCTTGGAAACCATATGGGACAGTTCTACCGTGTTCTCTAGGGTCACTTTGAGTCAGAATCGACTCGATGGCAGTGGGTCAGGTATTGGAAATACAAAAAGGATAAGGCACACACATAGTTCCTGCTCTCAAACGTAAATAAATGACTGATATGTAGTGTGATTAGTACTGATAGAGAATGCCATCTATGTGTACATCATAATTACTGCCCTTTTGAGGTTTAGGTCCTTGAGTTAGACTCTTAAAGTTATGGGTCTTCTGGATGAAAAGTACATGTTACACATGCTGCCCCCTCACCTCCTCTAACCATGACCGTTATCATTCATGGCATGCTTTCCTGATGAATCCACATTCAGCCTTGGAATCCTTAATGTCGTACTGCCAGCCTTGGTAGACCCCGTTAGTCAGTTGACATCTTCATCATTTGTCATTACTGGCCTATTTTCTCTAATATCCATTTGAGTTATAACTTTTAACCTCTGTTTTGATATCTGAAGGAATAAAGTCGATTCAGTTTACATTTCTGGCAGACGTGCCCCTGGCAGCAGGTTTCTCTCTCGATATCCTGGGTTGGAGTGCAGGTAAACACAGGAACCAAGGTAGCAGAGCATGAAAACAAGTAGAACCAGCTACAGGTGCCAGTGGCTCCACACAGTATGGCCAAGGGACTATAAGAATCAGACATCTTCCTGGTCTATATTTTGTTTACTGTCAGAGATTTTTTTTTCCAGGTTTTGATTGGCCATTAATTTTAATCAGACTTCACCTATATAAAAGATTTTAAAGGAAAGACAGGATAACAAGGGGGCATCCTTATAGTAAAAGTGCTAAGAGTCTACAACCAGCTAAGAATGACCCTTTTGATCTTAACTCTTGACCAGCAGCTCTCTTTCCAGCCTCACCTTCGTATCTTACACCTTCCACACTGCTGCTTGAATTGTTTCTCTAGTAAGTCAACCTAGGTGATTGTTGATACCTGAAGGGAGTTAACATTTGTGTGTCCATTTGTAAGCCAGTTGCTTTGCTAAACGTATCATATACGGCATCTTGTTTGATTTTTACGACAACCTATAAGGTAGATGAATCTTCCGCAGTTTACAGAATAGGAACTCTTTACTGCACGGAACATGTAAACTGTAAAGTATTTAAGCCTTAAGAAAGGCCATTTCAGACATTAACATCATATGCGTTGTTCAAGGCTTTGGTAAGTATTTTAGGTGTATGGGATATGGGTATATTTAGTGTGAAGATTAGAAATGTAGTTGTGGGATTCTCTTTCCAGACTGGGTAGGGCAAATATAGTAGGTCACAACCCTGACTGCTCATTAGAATCACCTATGCATTTGGGGGCGGGGGGTGGGGGAATTAAACAAAGGAACAAAAACCCCACCAATATCTGGGTCTTTTGTCTAGATATTCTGTTTTAATTGGGTAAGTGTGGAATGAGGCATTAGCATTTTATTTCAGTGTGCAGCCAGGGTTGTGATCTGTTATTTTAGAAAAAGTGCCATCTCCTAACAGTGATCTGACAAGATTTTATGGAAAGTGAAATTTAAGTGGTGGGAAGAAGATGACCAGTAAATCGCTTTTGTGGGGGAAGGAGACATTCCAGGCATGTGGCACAACATCAGAGGAGCCCCTGATCTGGAAACAGAGGGCAGTCAGGTAAAGAACGATTTAACCAGACAGAAGGCAGAGTGAACGTGAGGAAATAAGGGAGGAGTGATCTGTGATAGCTTTTTAAGACATGGAAATAAAGGTGAGGTAAGGATCTTGGAATTAATTTCTAGGATGCTTGGAAGCTACTGTAGGACTTAATCTCCTGAAAGCAGTAGTAGGAGTTGGTGATTAGTGATAGATTAGAGGGAGAGTAGAGCTGAAAATGAGAGCTAGCAAGGATAAGATTGCATTATTGTAGGAGGGTGAACAACCTTAAGGATCAGAGATGAGCTACAGAAACACTGCAAAAAGAGTTGCTGTCATATGGTGATGTATCACTTGGGCTGAGGAAGCGACAGAGTTGAAAAAAAAGACTAAACATTTGGAAAGTCTCGAGTGTAGGTTATAAAATCTCTTCAGTTCTGTTTAATCAAGCTAATCCTGTTGATGAACACAGTATGGATGACTGGATAGCCTGTATGCAAAGAAGGCGTCTAACTCACCTGAGGCAGTTTACTGTTTTTGCCACTAATATCTTAAAAGTGAGTGAGTGTAAGATTTAGGTCACTTCAGGTGAATTTCCACATGTAGATCAGGAATTTACTATTCTGTAACTAACCCTTTTGCCCTCTTAAGACTGAGCTACAGTGTATTAGCCAAGGCCCTCTTGGAATTCCTGGAAGGGAACAGGAAGGAAAACCTGTATTTAAAGAATCTGGTTTTAGCCTTTAGTTTTTAAGGGATGAAGGTTTTTGATTTCTTGAAATGCAGCTGTTCTCTACTTTTTCTTTGCTCTTATTTTTGGCTCTTTTTTTTTTTTTGTGCCCTGGCTTTTGCCATCCCTTTTTCGTCCTCAAGATTCTGAATGACATATCGGCATTTAGAATCTTGTAACTGCTATTTTAGGACTTAAAAAAGGGATAGGAAAACATTAGGTTTTAAGAGTCAAAGCCACTTTTGAAGTAATGGACCAATTAATGACAAGAATCAATAATTTTTTAAGAGTGAGTATCAACCATAAATGGTTGAAGTTAAGGTAAATTTTTGCTCTTCGTTTTTGTCATGCTCAGTCATATTGGCCAATATGAAATATTTAGGGTGTGTTGATGAGAAAATTTTTTATCATGCAATGGGAGGGACTCGGATATAAGTGCTTGACAACCTTTGCCATAATTTCTCTCCTGCAGCCCTGGACATTTTGAGTTTATGTAAAGTTCATATATCATGACAAATACCCATGTGTTGTGTATGGAAACTTCATTCCTAAGATCAAATGGAATCTATAGTACCTGTTCTACTTGAATGATAGGGAATACTTTCTGTAAGCTGTGCACATGAAATTTCATTACATTGTATTTCATGAAAATTGAGTTGGGGGTGCAAATAACATTAGACTTCTTTTTGTTTGTTTGGTAGTATTTTTAAGCCTGTAATTTACTATGGTAGATAGTAGATAATTAGTGAACTGCCTATATTATATTTAGAAAACAAGACTAAATTAGAGGTCCTAATTGAGTGAAGTAAGTTTTAGAATTTAACCAGACACAGCTCTTTGATGAAATACTGCTCTTGGTCAAAACTTGGCTTATACTTTTATAATGAGGAAAATGATGTGTTCAACATTACACATAAATGAGTAGCAAATCTGAGATTAGAACACAGATTGTTGCCAGATTCTACACTGTAATTTCTTTTAGAAAAATTCTTTGTGTACTATGGATATTTCAGGCATTGGAAGTCAAATATACATAATGCTTTCATTTTTCTTCCTATATTATAATTTACTCTCAGGTGTTTTATTAATCCAAGTAGTCGCTTTATCCGATGCCCTTTGAGGGTGTGGATAAAGGACTTTTCACTAGGAAAGATTACTGTGTCAGTTAAAATAGTAAATAGCTTTTACACGCGATGCAAGCGCTCTGTGTCTCTGTAACTTCTTTTGAAAAAGAAATTATGGTCGTCTCTAGTCTGTCTGTCATTGCCTAAATTTAGGCCCTTCTCACTGACAAGAATTTCAAAAGCTTAGACAGGTACCATGCTGTCATGTCAAAGAATGCTTTCTATCAGATGAGCAGCTATATTGTCGGGAAAAAAAACCAGATTATAGCAACTTGCTAAGAATGTGCTGACATAATAGACCAGTTTGGGTGTCTGTTCAGATTTAGTGATCTTTATTTTACAAAATTGTTATTTGAACTTGTTTTGGAATTCTATGTAGGTTGCATTTTTACTGTTGTTTTGTTTCCACAGTTATAGCTGAGGATTGACTATAGCATGACCCTAAATATATATGTATATTTTCTTTGTATGCTCCTCGAGTTGCAGTTTCATTAAGAGTGGTACATTGCCTTTAACCTTACATGTTCTTTAGGGTTCCTATTAAGAGCCATTCTTTAATTAAAAGTAAATAGAGTAGCAAAGTGTATATGGGTTTTTGTGTGAGAGACTGACTTGATTTGTAAACTTTCACTTAAAGCACAATAAAAATTATATACATAAAAAAAGTAAACAGAACTTCTTGTTTTCTTCCTATCCTTCAGATCTTTACTTCTTTATTCACGTAGGCGCTTCTTTGTCTATTCTGTTAAATGATAGTGTTCTTCAGGGATTGGTTCTCAACCTGCTGTACTTTACAGTCAGTATTCTCTCCCTGGGTAAACTAAATGCTTCTCTTCAGCCCAGGCCAAAAAAAAAAAAAAAAAAAATCCATTGCCATTGAGTCAGTCCCTGCTGATAGGGACCCTATCAGACAGAGTAGAACTGTCCCATAGAGTTTCCAAGGCTGTAAATCTTTATAGAAAGCAGACTGCCGCGTCTTTCTCCAGTGGAGTGGCTGGTGAGTTCCAACTGCCAACCTTTCAGTCAGCAGCCCAGCACTTTAACCAGGGAGACATCTCAAATTCATCATGTCCAAAAATGAACCCAACGTCTACCCTCTTTCAGCCCTGCAAATCTGCATCAGTATCTCTCATGTCTTCCTTGACTTGTTCTTTCTTAATACCATATCCTATCACATTCTCTTGAATCCATACACTTTTTCCATCTGTACAACTATCGGTCAGGCTAGCATTATATCTTGCCTGTACTGTTGCAACAAATTCTTAATAGGTCTCTCCATCTCTGGTTATTAGTTTTTGAAAGTAATTTTCAATCAAATAATTTTTATCCCCTCATGTCCTTGGTTAAAACTTTTTGATAGCTTCCTCTTCTGCCCTTGATATGTATAAAGCTCAACTCTAATATGGCCTGCAAGACTCTGAACAATCTGACTTGCCTCTCCAGTCTCATTTCTTTCCACTTTGTTTAACGGACACTATAGGAGGAGCTCTGGTGATGCAGCGGTTAAGACCTCAGCTGCTAACCAAAAGATAGGCAGTAAACCCTATGGGGCAGTTCTACTCTGCCATATAGGGTCACTGTGAGTTCGAATCGACTTTACAGCAATGGGTTTTTGGTTCCATACTCTAGGTACAGTGAACACCTCACTTTCATCTAACCTAGGTAACTGCTGCTTCTCCTTTACGCTTCTGTTAAATATCTCATCTTTAGGGAGGTCGTCCTTGATTCCTAGACTAGGATGGGTCCCCTGCTTTATGTTCCCCTACTCCTCTCTGCTTACCCTGTCAAATACTCGTAAGATTGTATTAACTGTTAGTTATCTCTCTGGCTCAGATCCAAGTTCTACTGTATCCGCAGTGCCTAGCAAAGGGTCTCTACACAAATATATTTGCTGAACCAATGATTAAGTGAATTTCTAGCTTGGGCTGTTCTTTCAATTCTCTGTCTATTCAAGTTTTGGCATTCTAAAAAAAAATTGGTTTGTATTCATCTCAAGGCGTCAAAAGTATGACATGACAAGGTATGTGTCATTGCTTTTAATGCATACCTTTAATTTTCCTTTTAAGTTTAATTATCTGTTTTTAACAGCAGTCAGTGGTTAAAGCACTTGGCTGCTAATCGAAAGATCGATGGTTCGAACCCAGTAGCTGTTTCGCAGGAGAAAGATGTGGCAGTTGCTCCTGTAAAGATTATAGTCTTGGAAATCCTGTGGGGCATTTCTCCTTTGTCCTGTAGTGTTGTCGTGAGTCAGAATAGACTCCGGCAGTGGGTTGGTTTATAGTAAATCCAAAGTTCTGTAAGGGTGTATACCTTCTTCCTCCTCCTCTCCTCTGCAGCCACCCTGTTCTCCCACAGGAGACAACAAGTATTACCAGTGTCTTGTGTATTTGCATCAGTGTTTTTTGTTCGGTTGGTTGGTTTTTTGCATTTTCGAGCAAATATGTGTTTGTGTATGTCTATTTATATGTGATATAGGTATGTGTACGTATGTATTTTTTCCCTTACAGATGGTATATGGTACACGCTGGTGCTTCTTTAAAAAAAAAAAAAAAAAAAAAAAATTTTTTTTTTTTTTCCATTTAGCAATGTCTCGGAGAACCTTTTTCTTGAGTCCATAAATTTTCTCATTCTTTCTCATAGCTGTATTTTATGACTGATTAAATATACCACAATCTTCTGTTGATGACATTTAGGTTGTACCTAATCTGTACCTACTACAACCTATACTGTATTGAATAACGTTGAACCTTTTTCATGTTATACATATGTGGATATATCTCTAGGAGAAAGTCCTAGAAGTAGAATTGTTGGTTCATAAAGTTGTATATTTGTAATTTTGGTAGATTTTGCCTTCCATAGAGAACGTATAAATTTACCTTCCAGCAGTATCTAGGGTTCCAATTTCTCTATATCCTCTCCAGATGTTGTTATTGCCTGTCTTATTATAGCTGTTCTGTTGTTGTGTGCCTTCAAGTTGATTCCAATTCATCATGACCCACCCCGTAGAACAGAGTAGAACTGCCCCATAGGATTTCTTTAGACTGTATTCTTTACAGGAACAGATCACCAGGTCTTTTCTCTCAAAGAGCAGCTGGTATGTTTGAGCTATGGACCTTTCAGTTAGCAGCTGAGCACTTAGCCATTGCACCGTCACGCTCTTAGCCATTACAGTGAGTACGAAGTGACATCTCATTGTGAGTTTGATTTGTATTTTCCTAATAAATAATGATGTTGATTATCTTTTCATGTGCTTATTGGCCATTCGTATATCTTTGGATAAGTAAATTTAAGTCTTTTGCCAGTTTTTTTGTTGTGTTATCTTTTGTTGTTGAATTGTTAGAATGCTTTATATATTCTAGATATATACTAGTTCCTTATCAGATATATGATTTGCAAATACTTTCTCCCATCCTGTTGATTGTCTTTTCACTTTTTTGATAGTGTCCACTGAAGCACGAAAGTTTTACATTTTGATAAAGTCCAGTTTATTTTTCTTTTGTTGCTTGTGCTTTTACTGTCCTGTCTAAGAAACCATTGCCTAATCTAAGGTATGACCTACTCCTTTTACTTTCTTCTACCATCTTCTCCATGGCCTATATTACCTGAGATATTTATATATGTTCTTCCTTGGTCTTAACCTCTTAAAACAGAGAGCAGAGTAATTGGGCATTTGTCAGCAAATACATTGCAGTTCATTGGTGTTATCCATAAGACCTTGGGTATGTTTAAATTCTACCCTTGAAGTTATCTGTCTTTGTTACCAGGGCTTAAGGGTGGTAGATGGTTGCCTATTGTATGTGTAGGTGTGTATATGTGGTATAATGTGCCTGGAGTTCGAAGAGACCATACTAAACACAGCATAGAACCAGGCATAAAGCGATTCATGGAAGGTAGAGTTCAAACTCGAACTATGATAACATCTTGTACTTCATAATCATATCCTATATATGATTTTTAAACAAATCAGTGGCATGTGATTCAGTTTACTAAAAAATTATCAGCTATACTAAAACAGCAGCAAAAGCTGGGAAATGAAAATAAATGGATTAAAAAAAAGGGGGTTAAAGTAAAAAGAATGTTTTAAAAACTCATAAAATTATATTTCCATGTGTACTGAAGTAAATATGGATGGATTGATATGATATCTGGGATCTGCTTCAAAATTATCCAGGAGTGATGGTGGGAGGCATCCCAACAGGATTGGCCATGTGTTAAATATTAATGAAGCTGAATGAAGAGTATATGGGGGTTTATAATATATTGTACAGTAAAACCCATCAAAGCCAGAACCTGTGTAAGGTGGAAGCCTGTCAGAGAAGGAAAACTGGAATATTTTCCACTAAAACAAGTGATAGAAAAGTGGCAAGACTATGCCGCGTCAAAGATGGAAAACTTGTGAGACCTGAGAAAACAAGGCAGTACCATTGAGTTCTGGCTCTTACAGGTTTCACTGTATATGTTTGCAGTTTTTCATAATAGACTTAAAAGAATTTTTTTTTTAATAGAAACAGTTAAAACAAAATGACTCTCCAGACCTTATCTTTCTCCTGAGCTTCGGACCTGCCTTCTAGATATTATATTAGCACATAGATTTCCTGCTAGTATCTCAAATTTAACTCATCAAAAATGGAGCCCAATTACTTTTTCCTTACATCTCTTGTATTTTCCTGTATTCCATATCTTGGTTAATGAAAACACTGTATACCTAGTCTCCCAAGATAGAAATTTCATAGATATTGTCAGCTTCCCTCATTTCCTGAATATTTTTGCTCCTCACTCACTGCTCTTCTCTTCAACCCTGGCCTCTCAGTTCTTTAACCTTTGTTGCAGTGGTCTTGACCTCCACCTCACCTCACCTCACTATACCTTGGCATTCTTTTCTTACCAATACCATTTCCATAATGTCACTTAGAGGCGCTGATTCTTCACTCACCTACCCGCCTCCCCTTTTCCTTTCCAGCGTACTCCCTCGAGTATCCTGACTCCATTAGTTTTTTGACCACATCAGGATTTGCAATCTTACTATTTTTTATTGTTCTTGCAAAAAACTAAAAAAAAAAAAAAAAAAAACCAAACCCATTGCTAGTCAAGTTGTTTCTGACTCATAGCGACCCTAGAGGACAGAGTAAAACTGCGCTGCAGGGTTTCCAGGTGTGGCTGGTAGGTTTGAACTGCTGACCTTTTGCTTAGTAGCTGAACACTTAAAAGCTGTGCGACCAGGGCCTTAGTTTCCCTCAAACCCTCACTTGCCTCCTGATAAAAGCACTCCCTTGTACGTATAATGTCAACTACCTTTACTCTTTCTTAATTGACAACCCCAAATCACTTTCTTATATATATTTTAAATACCCTTTCCTATTTCTTAATTGGCTGAAAGTGATTGCAGGGGAAAAATGTTGAATTTTTGTGACTGATCGCAATTTAAATTCATGACTGCTTACCTTGAATGAACAATCATATCCATAGTCCAGTCATTCATCTTTCCTTGCAGACTTTTTTTTTTTATAAAATCCTTAGTATTTATCTACTCAGCCACACTCCCAGCAGATGACCTTGTTCGCTGTTTCACCACTGAAAGATGTAAGTGATTACAAAAGAACTTCCACACATCTACCATATCCACCCACCTGCTAGCATCTGTGCCTATAACTCTGCCTTCCTTACTCTTGCTTTGGATGTGTGTTTGCCTGTTCCTATTTTAGGCCGAAACCCTGGTGGTGTAATGGCTAAGTGCTATGGCTGCTAACCAAGAGGTTGGCAGTTCTATTCTGTTCTATAGGGTTGCTGTGAGTTGGAATCTACTCGACAGTAGTGGGTTTGGTTTTTGGGTTTTATTTTAGGCCAGTTTTCTCCACTTGTGTGCTAGATCCTATCCCTACTCACCTACCCAAAGTCACTACCTAAGCAGCTCTCGCCTATCTGTGCTGCATCATTAGTTTTTTATTTTGTTTTTGTTTCTCTATTAAATCATTCCATCAGCATATTGCAATGGTTTTTTTCTTTCATCTTAAAAAAAAAAAGACCTGGATCCTACTTTCACTTGTAGGTATTGCTCTTACTTAACCTGTGGACAGCATTTCACACAGTTGATTTACTTTACCTTTCTTGAAACACCTTCTTCACTTAGCTCCTAGGACTCTACTCCTGGTTTTTTTTGTTGTCGTTGTTGCTGCCGCTGTTGTTCCTTTTTTTTCTTCCTGCTAACTTCTTGATCTTCTTTGGTGGTTCCTCATTTTCTCCCTAACCTCCATACATTGAATACCAGAACTTATATCCCTTTTCTCTTGGTGATCACTTCTATTTTCATGGCTTTAAATACCATCCATATCAGTGTTCTCCAGGCTTTTTTTTTTTTTTTCCATTATCATTTCCCCAGAGAGACTTTTTGGACATTTCTTTCCAAACTCCGCCCCCCTCCCCTGATGTTTTAATACCACAGATATAGTATATATCTGTAAATGTGCTATGGCCCTTTGAAGGGCCACAAACCATTGTGGTATCTTAAGATCTCCCCCTCCCAAGAACCAAATTTTGCCCCCTTGGGGGGTGTTATTACCCCTATTGAGAAAGCATGCCCTAAAAAAAATGCTGAAAATTCTGAAGTTTATAAGCCTGGGATATCCCCAGTGCATCAGACAGCCAGTTGCTACCTCCACTAGATGTCCAATAAAAAAACCAAACTAAACCCACTGCCATTGAGTCGGTTCCGACTCATAGCGACCCTAGGACAGAGTAGAACTGTCCGATAGGGTTTCCAAGGAGTGCTTGGTGGATTTGAACTGCGGATCTTTTGGTTAGCTGCTGTAGCGCTTAACTACTACGCCACCAGGGTTTCCAGATGTCCAATAGGTATCTCAAATTCAATATGTCCAAAACCAAACTCATAAACTGGCACTTACCTATCTCTCCACGTTGAGCATCGTTGGCTCTACCCTTCTTTGTGCACCTTTTGCTTTAGCCACTTTGGATTTACTATTCTGCATTTTAACCTAGTTGTAAAAGGGCTTAAAGGAGTGATCGGTTATTCTCACAATCCAGACTGGCTAGGCATTTAAAGTAGAAATTTCCCTGGCTCAGAACCACTTACCATCATTGGCTTGCACGGGTAGATTGAAGCAGGGATTGTGATGACAAATTCCTGGGGGAAGTAGTGACATTGCCAGCAGGGATGGAAATTTCAGCAGAAGGCAAGGACTCTTATCTTACTCATTTTTGTATTCCTCCTACCTAAATATGGCCTTTACTACTTGAAAGAAGTTGTGGGTAAACATTCTGAAACTGGTCTGTTGTTCATGACTGCAGCAACACAATAATGCATGTAGGAATTTTGTGTAGTACTTAAAAGTGTGACTATTTTAAAATTAAACTAAGTCAGTTTTAATAATGGCTGATTTAACATTGTACTGGTATCAGCATTTTTCAATTTTATTTTTAATGTTTAAATGTAAACATCATTATTATTTGGCTTGGGTAAGCATTTTCATATTCTCTTCTGGTTCAGAATAGTGCTTTTTGGAATGTATTTTTGAAAATCCCTTATGATGTGTTTGTAACATTCTTTAAAGTTTCCAGGAGAGCTCTTCAATCTTGTTATCCTGGGAGACTGGAAAGACGGACAGCTTTTTAACACTGGGGGCTTTTCCCTATTAGTGTTGGCATATGCCACTGTTTCTATAAACAGTAGCAAGTTTCTTTTCCAGGTCTTATATGGGGCAGTTCTACTCTGTCACTGGGTTTTATATGGTAAGGTTTATCTCATAGTAGAATATTCAGATTGCTTGATTTGTTTATCAGCAAGATAGTCTTTAGAAGATTCTTGGTGTTGTCAGTCTGCTTGGCATCCTCTTTAGCACTTCTTTGACTTTGACTAAACACTTATTTTTTTTTTTCTTATTGTGCTCAGTCACCCAACTTCAGGCCTTAAATTTTCTAACAACAGTTAGGAAAGATAACTGAAAACCAAATTGAATGCCTTAACATTTTATGGTGTTTTTGGCAGTTTTCTAAGCTATGTCTAAATTTCATTAGTAAATACATGTACAAGTCACATTGCTTGGGTTACTGCTCCTGAAAACTGTTGAACATTCCAAAAGATCCCTGTGAGCCTAAGAGAGGATTGTATCTAATGTTGCTATAAAAAGTTTACATAATAGCCCAGCTGTATGGGTGTAGAATTCCCTTTTGAGTAAATAAGAATTTAAGCCAAGGAGCCAGTTAGATTGCATTGCTCAGTGTGTCTAGTGGAACATCTGTGAAAGGCAGTTCTTCACAATTTTGGACTATTAACACGTTATTTTAACAACACAGTAAAACTCAAGATTATAGATAGCAAATCTTTTATTCTCTAACAAATGAACAAAGATATGTTTTGTATATTGTATTAGTTGGAGGAATAGATAAGAATGTGGACTTAAGATCATACATGTGGTGAGTAGCATCTGGGATCTTAAAAGCTTGTGAACAGCCGTCTAAGATACTCCACTGGTCCCACCCTACCTGGAGCAAGGGAGAAACCAAAGACACAAGAGTAAGATTAGTCCAAAGTACTAATGGACCACAACTACCACAGCCTCTAGCAGACAGTCCAGCACAGCTGGATGGTGCCCAGCTACCACCACCAGCTGCTCTGACAGGGATCACAATAGAGGGTCCTGGACAGAGCTGGAGAAAAATGTAGAACAAAATTCAAACTCACAAAAAAGACCAGACTTACTGGTCTGACAGAGAATGGAAACCCTGAGAATACGGCCCCCAGACATCTTTTTAACTCAGTACTGTGGTCACTCCTGAGGTTCACCCTTCAGCCAAAGATTAGACAGGCCCATAAAATAAACAATAATACACATAGCTCAACCATGTATAGGAGACTAAATGGGCACACCAGTTCAGGGGCAAGGGCAAGAAGGTAGGAGGGGACAGGAAAGCTGGTAACAGTGAGCCCAAGGTCGAGAAGAGGGGAGTGCTGACCTGTGATGGGGCTGACAACCAATGTCACAAAACAATATATGTATTAATTGTTTAATGAGAAACTAAATTGCTCTGTAAACCTTCATGTAAAATACAATTTAGAAAGCATTGCAAAAATCTTATGTTTCCTAAATATAACGGGCAAATGATGAACCAAGTCTTTAAAAGCATAAAAGTGTATTTCTTCCCTCTCGTTTTTTTTTCTTTGGTTGTTTCCATATTGGTAGTCTTTAGATCTTATTTATCATGTACTGAGATGTCTGTATTTTTTATTGTTTTATCTTCATGTTTCTTTTTTTAAATTTTTACTTATTTTAGCTAGAATCATAACTATGTAACTTATCATGAATTTTAGTTTTTAGCTTTTCTACATGCAATTTTATACTTTTAAACATATCTTCCCCACTCCCACCCCAAAGTAAGCAAAATAATGTAAGAAAACTCTGATTTCATGCTTTTTGCTGGTGTCATGACCCCTTTGTGACATTTTTCTTATTACCCATATGTAAATTCAGAGTGAACTGTTCCAAAAAGCTGCACATTTGGCCCTTCTAAATGATAATTTTGTTAAAATTGTTAGTTTGCATTATGGTCAATTATTACAGCAAAACAGCCCACAGATCTGAAGTTTACTTGTCACCCCCAGAGGAACTGAGCAGTATTAAATTTATACAACTCTTTTCAAAACAATGGACAGTTGAGGTAAGAATTTGAAAAATTATACTTTGTGTGTAATACAAACAAAATTTGTCTCATTTTTAAGTTGTATTTTCTTCATGAAAATCCTTAACTGTATCATTCCCCTTTTTCTGTCCTAGTGTCAGAACCCTAGCTTTGTGTTTAAAGTCTAAGAAGGGAAAGGGAAATGGTAGAACTTTTTAATTTAGTTATAAACAGTAACATCTTAAGTGTGATAAACCAAAACAGAAAGGTCTCTATGTTTGGCGAAGTCATATCCCCCAGGGATTTACTAAACAGCAACAGCGCTGTTAGCAGTGTCAGCTGAGGCATTATTTGTGTCCTTCTCTAATGACTCCTTGTTCCACCAAAGCTATTGAAGAAGGTGTGATGCTTACGTAGTGCTCATTAAGGATTCTTCTTACTGTTGTTTAGATTAGCTAACAGAACCTGTATATTTGAGTTTGACTTTTGGATCTGCTACTGATTTGCTGTAATGATCTCTGACAAATCACCAGATTCCTTTCTGTCCTCATTTACTGGTCAGTGACATATAGTAACAGATTGACATTTATTTACTGTGGGAGAGAATATAAATAATAGATCATAAACTACTTTGAAGTAGTTGACAACACCAAGAAATAACGTGTGAATATTACTGTGTAGTTGCAAGTGTCTTTCATTTTCTAAATAATGCTCTTAGTAGCATCCTTTGGTTGTCATGTTTAGTTTTATTGTTTGAAAGCAGCATTTTGGCAATCCTTACTCTCCCAACTTTTCGCCTTTTACCTTAGGGTATTAAATCTTTATATTGTAAAATGATAAAGAGGTGGCTGTTTTTCATGTTCTTGAAAGAACATTATTTTAAAATGGTTTTACTGAGTTGCAGAAAGGACTTGTATCTTAAGACAAGCCTTGTTAGACTACAAAAGCTAGTGAACATAATTATAACAAAACACTTTTGTTATGATTCTACTTGGAAAGATGCACTCAGATGTTTGGATTTGCATTCTACACTGGCATTTGCGTCTTTTAACTAAATATACAGTTTGTTTGACTAGAATCAGTATTTTATACAAAACTAAATTATTGTTTTAAGGAAAATGGGAAACCTAATTAAGACAGACTATAATCAATCACATGATATATAGTGGCAGCGTTTTGAGGTCAGTGTGTTCTAAATTAATTTATTAGTATTCTGTTCTGGTAGGAGCTGGACTGTCTTGGAAGAAAGTGCTTCTTTTAGATGTTTACCAACTCCTTTGAGTAAGCATATGTGTTTTACTCATCGCCTGGAAACAACGTTGTTCTGCCAGGCACTTGCTCTTATTGTGTGATTTTATAATTTAGAGTAATATTTATTTCTTTGTTCTTCTGAAAATGAATATATATGCTTTTTTTTTTAAGTTTGTTTTATTTTTTTCCTTTGAGTCTCTGCTTGGGGAGAGGAGACAACTAAATTTTATTAGCATACTTTTTAAAGTCTTTAAAAAAGATCATTTCAAGTTATGCATTGATAATCTGATTGAAAATTGATGGGGTTGCTAGAGACTTCATTAAGAATAGATCCACCAGAGAACTGTATATTTAAATTTATTGGCATATAATGTAGATTTTTGTATTTGCTTTTATTACATAGCTACATACACACGAAAGATCAATGTCTATTAGTTTTTTTGAAAGTATTGTAGTAGATTTAGTTAATGTCATTTAAAAGCATTAATTTTTCTCATTTTTAAATTTATCAAACTTTAAATAAAAAAGTAGATTTTAACAATTTTAAAGGATTTGGAAATCACATAAACAATCTTGTCATTCAGATTTTATTTTTACTCATTTCAGTTATGCTCTTCTCACATACTCAATTCTGAAAATTTTATTGAATCTTAGTATTCTTGGAAGTATGAAAAGAAAATTTCATAGACATCTGAAGAGGGACAAATAATGTTCACTTTTTGGGAAGACTCATCATATGTATGCTCATGTATACCTCAACCCTATGATTAGTGTAATTAGAAATAGAAAAAAGCATGGAGTTTGTAATGCTGGGTATGTCAGAAACAGCTGCAGTCTTTTTAGAAACCGCTTGGGTCTAAAAAGAATTGATCATTGCTTTTTCATACTTTCCCTGATGTTCTACCACTGTATCCTTTTATTAAATACATACATTTATTAGTATTTTAAATAATCTGATTTTTAAATACTTGCAATGAAATTTTATTAGTATTCTTGGCTGGTTTATTTTGGCTCTTATCTCCTACATTTGAAACAAAATTATACTTTATATGCTAGACAAAGTTTATGCCAGCCTAATTGGTTGCTGGCATTTCTTAGCCTCACAGCTGCTCTGGATTCAGCTGTGAACTAGGAAACATATAATAGGATCCTGTTTTCAGAGACCAAAAGGCAATTGTAACGTAAAAAATTTGTTTTTGACAGCTCAACATACATATGTACTCTTTGAATGACAGATTAAATAGCACTAATATACCAATCTTAAGTAACGATCTTAATTTTAAAGACTAGAAAGTCCTGAAATATAGAATCCATATGTCATGGATTGAATTATGTCCCCCTGAAAATGTGTGTATCAATTTGGCTGGGCCATGATTCCCAGTATTGTGTGGCTGTCCTCCATTTTGTGATTGTAATTTTATGTTAAAGAGGATTAGGGTGGGATTGTAAAACCACCCTTACTCAGGTCACCTCCCTGATCCAGTATAAAGGGAGTTTACCTGGGGTGTGGCCTGCACCACGTTTTATCTCTCAAGAGATAGGAAGTAAAGAGAAGCAAGCGGAGAGTGGGGGACCTTGTATCACCCAAGAAAGCAGTGCCAGGAGCAAAGCATGTCCTTTGTACCTGGGGTTCTGGTGCAGATTAGCTCCTATTCTGGGGGGAAGGTTAATGAGAAGGCCAACAGACACCCTAAATTTGGACATTTAGCCTACTTTAACTGTGAGGAAATAAATTTCACTTGGTTAAAGCCACCCACTTGTGGTATTTCTGTTATAACAGTACTAGATGACTAAGACACCATGTAAGTGGTACCTTTCTTCAGTGGGGCAAAAAAAAAAAAAAAAAATGCCAAAGCCTTTGCCATCAAGTTGATTCCATCCAACTCATAGCAGCCCTGTAGGATAGAGTAGAACTGCCTCATGGGGTTTCCAAGAAGCTGCTGGTGAATTCGAACTGCCAGTGTTTTGGTTAGCAGCCTAACCCTTAACACTGTACCACCAGGGCTTCCAGTGGGGCAGAGATGGCTTGAATTTGGGTATTTGTTTTTTTGTTCGGTCATTTGTGGCTTCTTTCTTTTAAAAATAAAATTGTTTGTCTTAATATTTACCAACAGATATTAAAAAGTTGAGACTATACTGTTTTCCCTTTATTTTCAGCATAAAAAAGTTGTCTTAAATGATGTAAACATATTTCTTAAATGAACTGCATAGACTGTCTTTGGAATAAAGGTTACAATTTTTAAGTATTTTATTATATGTTTGTTTTTTATTTAGCAGATTAATTTTTATAAATTATCTCAACAGATATTATATTTGGGAGTTTTATCTTAAGATAAATTTGGGGTGAAATTTACTTTTCTTTTAGGTTGAACCACATGAAATTGTCATTTTTTAGGTCTTAAAAAGAGTCAAAAGCAGATTTATTTTTAACCGATACAGTCGTGTCCCACTTAAGGTCAGTAGTCTATTCCTAAAATTAGATGTTGTGTGTGAAAATGCTGACAGGGAGCCTATTTGCCTTTTATTTTAAATGGAAAAAAATTGCATTGCATTGCTCATCAGCCTTAAATTCCTAACCAGTTTTAAAAAACATAACTGACACTGTAAATCATTTATAGTTAAGTGCCATTCGTCATCAAAAATAATGTGTTAACAATCATTTGTTTTATATGCAGTACAATCTTTTGTTATAATTTCTTCAAGTTTTTTTTATTATTTTGGCATTCATTCAACACAAGGCAAAATAATGAAAGGACAGGTTGTTCTAGATTAAAATGAAACTTAAGAGATAAAACACCCAAATATAATGGTGGATTGTTTGGGTACTGATATAAATAACCCAACTATAAAAAGATATTTAGGGAACATTGTGGGAAATTTGAGTATGGACTTTATACTACTTAATATTATTAATATTGTTCGGTTTGATAATGATATTGTGATTATTTAAGAAAATGTTCTTATTAAATGTGTGTTTGGAAGTATTTAGTGATGAAATATCTGGGATTTGCTTTAAAATAATTTGGTAAAAAAAAGTGAAGAAAATATGAAAAAAATATTTTAAATTATTAGATGTAGATAAAAGATATATGGGGTTTTTGCTGGTCAGGCCCTTTCCCCTGTTCTGCTCTGCCTTACATCACAGGGGCTTCCTCTCGAAGGCTGTTTCCTAGGCTGCTTTTTAGCTGACTTTCTTCTTGGTGAATAGGAGGCGCTAATGGTTGAAGATTTTTTTTTATTTGTGTATTTCTTATAAGACCATGACTGAAACAGGGTTTTACTATATCATGTTATCCATTTTATGTGTGTTTGACATTTTTCATAATTTCTTTTAGAAAAAATGTTGCTTTAGAGGTTAAGAATTACACATTGGATTGTTTTTGGCTATCTAGAGGTGGTTGTTGACTTCGAACAATTTTAATAATAATGATAGCCTAAAAAAAAAATTTTTTTTTTTTTAATGGAAGTGGGTTTAAAGAAGCAGTGGAAAAGTTTTTGTTTTTGGTAAAATGGTACCTAAGTACCTGCTCTAACCCTCCTTGTGAAAACAACTAAAATGTTGCATAAAGTTCTTTAAAAACAAAAAACAAAACAAAAACAGTGTTCCTGAAACATGTGAACTGTCAGAAAAATAAGACATACTTAGGCCAGGGACTGTGCTAAAGGTGGAAATCCAAAGACGTTAGAGGAGCACTGACCTGCTTTTATCTAGCAGATAGTTTCCAAACAATGAGAACCTAAGCTAATGTTTTCCTTCTTCGTGGCGTGTGGGACACAGGAGCTAAAGCCTAGGCCCTAGTCTCCCCAATAACACTGGTGTTCCTAGACAATTAGTTCTTTAATATAAGAATGCATTAGAAACTAACCAACCACTTATCTTGGAAAATTGCCTGTGTTAAGTCAGGATTCAGGAGGGGAAAATGTGACTATGTCACAAACAAGCTCTATGCCAATTTGAAGCTAGGATTCATACTACCTTCATGGAATGGAAAACCTCATGTCTCTTTGTGAACCTTTGAGAAAATGTATATTCTTTTTGGGGGGGAATCTACCTTCATCCTAGATCTCAAAGAATTCCCAAAATAAAACTTGAGGGAAAATGAATAGCTCTTTGTCAAAAATCACTGAACAAATGGGGATGCACAGCACTATGAATAGAATCGGCAGAAACAGATTTTCAGGGGCATAGAAAATAACTATTTCCTATGATTTTCTTAAACAGAAAAGACAAATTGGAAAATCTGTAAGCCCTCACTATCCTGATCCATTCAGTTCCTGAGTTAGGGTAGTGAATTCGAATAGCAGGAGATACTGCATTATTGGAATCTTTTTGGTTTCTGTATTTTGGATAGCAAGTAGTGAGAGTTTAGATGATGAGGAATTAGCTAGGAAAAGATTTTGAATGTATGTACTCTGAGGACTCAAGTAGTAAGTTTTCAGGCAGCAAAAGAGACAGACAGCCTTATATGCTGAGGCCATGAAGCTATAAAGAGCGAACAAGTAGATTGGAAAAATGAGCAAATAAATCTTCTAAAAGTGAAAAGCATTTTTAAAAACGAATGCAGGAACACAGGTATGCAGGGCACTGAAACTGCTTTTGCCGTTTAGGCATTTGATGAACCCGACAATAATGAGCCACAGTTTGCGTGGAGTGCAGGGGGGAAAAAGCCCAGCACTTACACAGAGTGGTGGGTGGTAGTATTAATGCTCTGCACTAAATATTTCCAGCTCCTTCTGCCTTGTAGGCATATGATAGAATTGCTCTTCCCTATTCCCTTGGAAATTAGGCATGGCCATGTGACTTGGCTGATGAAATTGTAAGTATAAGTGATATATCATTTCTGGGTGGAATCTTTAAGATCTAGATCATGAGTTAACATATTTTTTGTCCCCTGCACAGCAAGCATTGAAAAATAGTAACGGAGACTCCCTCAGCCTGAAACGCTGAGTGAGGACAACATAGAATAGAGTCCCCGTTTCATCTATGATGACCCTATAACACAATCAAAAAAGAAAGCTTTATTTTACATATCTCAGATTTTGGAGGTGGTGTGTTAACGTAGTATAACCTAGCCTATCCTGACTGATAAGTGGGGAGACTAATAAAGTGGATATTCCCATAAAACTGAGGCCACAAAAGACTAAAGCCTGAGTCATTGTAGACCAGAGGTAAATCCATTCCATTCACATCTACTCCCGCCACATCCAGAGAGGATATTAAAGACCATTTCTGGAAAGTTGATACCACAGGTTAGCCTTCCTATTGATTTGTTGTCCAAATTGATATCATCTGGATGGTCTGAAAAATCTGAAGCTTGAGTATATAATTTAAATAGGTTCTGGAATGATCGAATTCCAGGCTGCTGACAGAGCAATTGAAGTCTTCTCTGTAAAACCACAATTTGATCGTAGCCCTCAAAAAGTTCTACCAGCAAGGCATTATGAGTAAGAGCCACCAGAAATAGACATCAGAAAGAGGATCTCTTAAGACTTTAGATATTGCTATTATTAGACAGATTATAAAATAATTGTGTTTACTATGTTTAAAGAAATAAAAATCAAGAATGAAAATATTTCCATAGTACAGGAAAGTTAATATAAAAGTTAGCAGATTTGATAAAGAAACAAAACATTTGAATTATAAAAATGTAGGAAGTTAAAAACTTAATGGTTGCATTTATCACTGTAATATTAGACAAAGGTTTTAAGAAAATTAGTGACCTGGGAAATAGGTCAGAGTGAATTACCAGCAAGCAATCTAGAAAGGCAAGAGGTAGAAAGCTTGAAAGAAAAGCTAAGAGAGATGAAGGATGGAGTGACAAGTTGTAAATTTAATCAGAGCTTTAAAAGGAGAGAAAAAAGAATGAATCGAGGCAGTATTTGAAAAAAGAATGAATAGAGGCAATGTTTGAAAAAAATAATTGCGAATTTTTTTAAGTCTGTGAAAGATACCAGTCCTTAGATACAAAAGGCCCAGTGAATGCCCAGAAGGGTATAGTGAAACTACTGAACACTGAAACATAAAGACCTTAAAAGCAGCCTGAGGAAAAAGCAGTTAGCCTTCAAAGGAGCTACATTTAGATGAGTACGATTGTCATCTGACATCTTAACAACAACAGTGGAGTATCATTAATGTGCTGATGGGGTAAAAAAGCTATCACTCTGTAACAGGTCCAGTAGAACTTTATGCAATGATGGAAATATTTCTCCTCTGCCCAGTTTATTAGCCACTAGCCATGCGAGGCTATTGAACATTAGAAATATGGCTAGTGTGACTGAGGAATTGAATTTTTCATTTTATTTAATTTTAATTAAATTTACATACACGTGTAGCTAATAACTACTGTATTGGACAGTGAAGCTCTAGAGTGAAGTTAAAAATACATTGTTAAACTAATTTGCTCTGTAACTCTTCACCTAAAACACAATAAAATTAAAAAAAAAATTATCAGACAGTAAAAAACTGAGAGATTACCACGGGTAGATCCTTACTGAAGTGAATTTTTCAAGGTGTTCTTCAGGCAGAAAGAAAGTGATCTCATATCATAGGAGGACTGATAGGTAAAAAAGGTGTGAAGAGCAAAGAACGTGGCAAATATGTGGAAAAGCCCCAACAAATATTAACTGTGTAAAACAATAATATTACATCATATGAAGTTAAAAATATAATTAAAATGCATGACAAGAATCACAAGTCAGGAGAGGGGGAAGAGGGTAAAAATATTAAGAGTGCAAGTTGTAGTTTCTAAGACTCACTAAAAGAACAGAAAGAGAAATCCAAATTCCAAAATAGAATGAAGAAAAACAATCAGTTCAAAAGATGGCAAGAAAGGAGAGTAAAAGATACGTAAAAAAGGCAGATCAACTAGAAAGCACAATATTACCAATAAATGTCTTTAAAAAGCCAAACCCATTGCCATCAAGTGAATTCCAACTCGTAACAACCCTATAGGACAGGGTAGAACTGCCCCATAGGGTTTCCAAGGAACGGCTGGTAGCTTTGAACTGCAGACCTTTTGGTTAGCAGCCGAACTCTTAACCACTGCACCACATGTAAATGGGCTTAAAATGCCAGTTAAGCCAAAGAACTTTTACTAATCTAGCTGTGTATACTGTTTATAAAAGAAACCTGAAATAAAATGATCTAGAAGAGTAAAAAATGAAAGGATGTGAAAAGATTTATCAGAAAGATACTAACAGTAAGAAAGCTGGTGTGTTATTGTTAGATGACATCGAGGTGGTTCTGACTTATAGCATCCCTTTGTCCAACAGAATGAAACACTGCCCAGTCCTCTGCCATCTTCATAATTGTTGCTGTGTTTGAGCCTATTGTTGCAGCCACTGTGTCAATCCATCTCTTTGAGGGCCTTCCTCTTTTTTGCTGACCCTCTACCATACCAAGCATGATGTTCTTCTCCAAGGACTGGTGCCTCCTAATAACATGTCCAAAGTACATGAGACAAAGTCTTGCCATCCTTGATATCCTAGCTGGTATAACTATGTTAATATCAGACCATGTAAACTTCAAGGCAAACAAACTTAGTAGAAATGGAGGGGGTCACTGATAATAATAAAAGTTTCAGTTCACCAAGAGAATATATCGATTTTAATTTTGAATGCACTTTTCAGTAAAGCAAAAATTGATCTATAAATAGAAATAAGCAAATCCGTAATTATAAGGAAGATTTTTAAATACCTTTCACAATAATTGATAAAACAAGCAGAAAAAGCAAGAACTTAACCCAGTTAAAAAGCTTATTCTATTAAAAATTGAATACTGAATCTGACAATTTCAAAACTCATATTTTTTTCAAACACATGTAACGTTTATAAAAATTGATCATTTAATGGTCCGTTACACAAATTTTAACACATTCCAGAGCATTAGTATCAAGCAGAATATGTTCTTTCACCACAGCAAAATTAGGAAAGAAATACAGAGTGATACTCAGCTACTCTGCATTAAAAAAAGAACCCCCCCAAAAAAAACCAAACCCATTGCCATCGAGTTGATTCTGACTCATAGTGACTCTATAGGTTAGGGTAGAACTGCCCTATAGGGTTTCCAGGGAGCAGCTGGTGGATTTGAACTGCCAGGCTTTTAGTTAGCAGTCAAATGCTCAACCACTGTGCCACCAGGGCCCCATGCACTAGGAAAGTCATTAATTATTTGTAGCTGTCTTTATTCTGGTTAGTCAGGTATCTCACCTTTAGAAATTGTTAACAGGATATTCAGAAAGCCCACATGTGTTTGGAATCTGAGTAACAATTCTAGGTAACTCATGAGTCAAAGAAGGAATCATAAGGAAAATTATAAGATAGTTGGAACTGGGCAAAAACAAAAATGCTATATATAAAAATTTCTAGGATGCTGCTAAGGCAGTTCTTAGAGGGAAACACATAGCCATAACTGTTTAGGAATAAGGAAAAAAGAATAACAATGAATGAGCTAAATACTCACCTTAAGACTTTAGGGAAATACTGAAAAATATATACAAAGTTCATGGGAAGAAATAATAAGGGCAGTAATTAGGTACTTAAGGTCCCTAGGTGGCACAAATGGTTTATTGAACTAAAGGTTGGCGGCCGAATCCACGTAATCTGTAGAATCCACTCAATCTCTGTCGCTGAAGAATAGGCCTGGCCATCTACTGTTGTTAAGATAATAGCCAAGAAGACCCTATACAGCAGTACTACTCTAACACATGTGGTCATCATGAGTCAGAATCATCTTGACAACTACCAAGAACAGTTAAGCACTTAAGAACATGTAGTAAAGCGGCTCAATAAAACCAGATGTTTGTTCTTGGGAAAACACAAATAAAATGGACACATTTCAGGTGAGATTGATCAAGGAAAAAAAAGTTACAAAAAAATTTGGAAAAAATGGGTATCAGTACAGATGCCACAGGTATTAAATGGATAATAATTGGATATTATGAACAACTTTATGCCAGAAATGTGAAAAATTTTATTAAAAAATTCCTGGAAAAATATGATTATCAAAACAGGAGTAGAAAACTATAATAATCTTATAATTAATAAGGGAATTAAATTTTCTCAAAATAAAAACCCAAGCCAAGGTGGTTTTAACAAGTGCCTACCAAACATTCAAGGTTCAAATAATTCTAATGTGATATTAATTACTCCAGAGTATGGAAAGGGGAAACTCCACTACAAGTCATTTTATAAGGCTAATATAACCATGATACCAAAATCTAATAAGGCTAATATGATAAAGGAAAACTAGCCAATATCACCCTTGAACAATGGTATTTTGGAAAAAAAAAAAAAAGTGCAATTCTTTTCAGACTCCATACAGGTAGTATTTTGTTATCATTTGTTTATTTGATGTTTGGTTAATTTGACAAGCTAATTCTAAAATTTATACAGACGTGCAAAAGGCCAAGAAAATTAAAGAAACTTAAAGAACAGTAAGGCGAGAAGGTTTATTCTACCAAATGGCAAGACTAATTGCAAGCTATAGTAATAATTAAGATGATGTAGTTTTGGTTCAGGGAGAAAGAAATAGACCCAGGCATAAGGCTTGAAATATGACAGGTAGCTAAATAGAGGAAAGAAGGGCTTTCAGGAAATGGTACTGGAACACTTTATTTTCTATATGGAAAAAAATGGAAATTGTGTTGTTGTTCTTAGTTGCCATGGAGTCAATTCCATCTTATGGTGATCCCATGTGTGCAGAGTAGAACTGCTCCATAAGTTGTTCAAGGCTGTGACTTTTTTGGAAGGGACCCTGATGGTACAATGGTTAAGCCCTTAGCTGCTAACTGAAAGATCAGTGGCTCCAACCCACCAGCTGCTCCATGGGAGAAAGATACAGCAGCCAGCTTCCCTAATGATTACCTCAGACCCTGTGGGGCAGTTCTACTCTGCCTGTAGGATCGACTTGACAGCAACAGGTTTGTTTTTTGGTCTTGACTTTTGGAAACAGATCGCCAGGTCTGTCTTCTAAGGCACTGCTGGGCGAGTTCGAACCACTGATCTTTTGGCTAGTAGTCAAACATTGTTTGCGCCACCCAGAGAACCACATTAAAATTAAGAACTTAAATTTATCAAGAGGCTCCATGTTGTTGTTCTGAGCTGTCAAGCCGATTCCCACTCATTGCATCCTTACGGTATAGAGCAGTACTGCCTCATAGGGTTTCCTAGGCTGTTAGCTTTATGAGAGCAGATCAACAGATTTTTCCTCCTGCAGAGTAGGGCTAAACCAAACCCATTGCCGTCAAGTCGATTCCAACTCAGTAGGGCTAGAGGGTTCAAAATACCGACCTTTCTGTTAGTAGCTGAGCACTTAACTCTTGCACCACCAAGGCTCCTTAAAGGACTTCGTCAAGAATGTGAAAGATGAAAATATATGCAACCCATATGACAGAAGCTATATTACCAAGACATAGAGAGATTCCTATGGAAAAGCAGTAAGAAAAAGGCACTCAAAAAATATTTTACGGAAGAAAAAACCTGAATGGCTAACAGGCAACCTCATGAAATCAGAGAAATTGGAACCACAATATGACACTATTAAATCTGACAAATACTAAGTATTATTATAGATACGAAGCAGTTGCTAGTGAGATTACAAATCATTACAGGTACAGCTACTATAAGAAACGTGGTGGCATTCACTAGAAAAGTTTTATATGTGCATACTCTGTTATTCTGTTATTTCTTAAGTTTATATCCTAGGGAAATGCTTGCACGTTTGTACTAGTTCCCATGAGTAAGAATGCCCATGGTACCATTGTTCCTAATAGCAAAAACTTAAAAAACAACTCAGATGTCCACCAACAATGGAATAGAAAAAAAAAATTTTGGCACAGTCATGTAATGAAATAACACTGTAAAAATGAGTAAACTACAATTATATACAACATAAATGAATCTCAGAAATACAGCATTGAATGAAAGAAAAAAGACTTAAAGTAGTGTTAATCCATATATATATATATATATATATAATCTTAAAAATAGGAAAACCGTGCAGATCTTTTATATTGCATTCACAGGTGGTAAAACTATAACAAAAAGCCAGGTACGATTATCTTAAAAATCAAGATAGTGGTTACTTCTCAGAGTGAGGAAGGGAAAAGAGAAGGGGATACAATTAAAAACTTGTTGCTGTCAAGTCAATTTCAACTCAACGAACTTACAGGACAGAATAGAACTGCCCGATAGGGTTTCCAAGGAGTGACTGGTAGATTCCTGTTGCCAACCTTTTGGTTAGCAGCTGAAGCTCTTAATCACTACACCACCAGGACTCCTAGGAGGGATATGTGTGGGGTTTCAAAGGCACTTTTTTAACCTGGGTGGTGGATATACTCTACTGTTTTAAAATGAGGAGGTATGTATTATACATTCTTCAGTATAAATTATATAATTCACAATAAAGTAGATGGGGAATCAAAGAGAGTTAAAGGACAGTAAATTAATGAATATGGAGCATAAGAATTTTCTCTAAATGAACCAGAAAAATAGGATGGTATTTGTTTGGAAGGCCATGTGGGAAGATTTTCCCAGGTTCTAAGGAAGAGATTTCCAATCCTGGTTTCTCTGAGCTATAATGTTGTATCTCTGGTAGTCTTAATTACCATCCATTCTTTGATCCCTATTAACAACTGAAACTTAGGATAAAGGATCGTTGTTCTGCCCCTAGTACCACCATCCAGGCTTGAAACTTTCCTGCTATTTCTATATCTTGTCACCAAATCAGTGATTTTTTTCCTTTAAGAGAGCTCACATATACCTGTTCTTTTATTGTTTAATGTCTTTATTAACAGATACTTGCTATTTGACTTTTGAAAAAATTAAGTGGTAAATTTTTATTACAATAGAAAATGAGGTACTTGTTATCTCAATTGAACCAGATATGAAATACATTAAAAAAAAAAAACTTTTAAAGGTATATTGAGAAAAGTGAAGCTTAAGAAAAAGCTTTTATTAGAGACATCTCTAGGTAAAAATAATAAAAACCCATGCAAGTACTGCAGATACTTCTAGTTATCTGATCAACTGGCAAAAAATAAGCACTTAAGATTTTGTTCTGCTTCAGTCTTTTTTCATTTCTTAGTTACTGAAATTTCATATTCATTTCTTGTTGAACGAGTAAACTGGGTTATGGTAGAGATAAGCCAGTTTTCCCAGTCTTTCCCTGCCCAACCTCTGGAGCTGATCACTGCTTTTGACTCTTTCAGCTTGTGGTTTAAGACTTTTGGGGTGACTGTCTGCATTAGTAGTTGAAGTTGCAGAGGTGCCAGTGTTGACTATTGATGCTGGGTGTCAGCTCCTTGATTTTCTCTAGCTTCAAGTGGCCAGAGGCAGAGAGAGGGAGTGAAGCATGGGTGGCTGCTTCAAGTTATTCTTTATGACATTTTAATATTCATGTCATTCATTTGTGACATTTCCTGCTTGGAATTATCCTTTTTGGTGATCTGGTGTTCAAATACATCTTCCTTGTGGTCACTTCCTATTGATGAAGTCATACCGGTATCTTATATCAAAACATTTCACTTTGCCCAAAACCTTTGTTTGTGGTAAACTTCTTGTCCCCACTAGTGGGTATTACTGTTATGAGACTGCCAGGAGAATTGAGGGTGAATGTGGCTGCTGGATCTCAGCTTCGCCACGCATGTTGTGAAGATGGTGATATGAGGCTTGATGGAACAAGGGTAGCTCCTGCCAGGATGTGATGGTAACAAGGCCTGCACCACAATGAGCACGGTGAGCTGACAGCCTCCGTTAGTACCTTTTGGACCCTTAGCATTTGAGCTGAGGCCTTGTGCTTCCTGGGAAACCATCACCCGGTGACTGAGCATGGCAGAGTTATGAGGGCCTGTCCGCTCTGACTCCGTACAGGATTCCTAATGGGCAGTCTTTGCTCGGAGCCCTACCAGGTTAGCTGAGACTGTCAGATCTATATCAGGGTCTGAGGTTTTCTCTGCGCCATCCTGTTTCCTATCCCCTTTCTTTAACAGGCTTCAGATCTGTATCATGATCTGAAAGTTTTCCATGCCCAGTCCCTGTTTCCTCCCCCCTTTATCTTCCACAGGCATTACCCCCTAATAAACCTCTTGCACGCCTAACTCTATCTCCATACGACTAAAGGTATTTAAATAGGGGCTTCAGTTGTGACCATTTATCATATATGCTGAAAATAAACTTTCTGTCTCATCCAATTTCTTGAATTCATGGTTTTGGTGAGTAGCAAATTGATGTATAGACAAAGTTCATTCCCTAATCCTGAGTCTTTGGAGCTCCCTTGTGAGAAAGGTAGTATCATTTGTTTTCTAAAAAAAACTTAAGGTTATAAAATTGTATATAACAGTGTTTAGGAATCCCACGTTTGTGACATTTTTTAAATGTATTAAATTTTATTCTCACTTAGGCCGAATACATCAAGCAATGGTAACATCTTTAAATGAAGATAATGAAAGCGTAACTGTTGAATGGATAGAAAATGGAGATACAAAAGGCAAAGAGGTATGATTACTGGCTTAATTTCTAGTCCTGCAATCAAGATTCTGAATATGTAAACAAAACAGAAAAGTATATCATTTTTATATAGTCCATATATTCTTTATAATTCTCTGAAAACTATTTAAATGGTGATAATTTTCACTCAAAAAAAGATATTTTTCCTATATATCTTACGTGATTGGATGTGTCAGTCCTGTTAATTATATTATGCAAATATTGGTATATGAAGATGTACTACTCTTTTAATCCAGTTCATAAAATTTAAAAGTTGCTGTGGTAGTTAATTACGTGGTTCTGTTGATCATTTTATTGTTAGCAATTCACGGGATCAAGATTCACACAGAAATGCCATTTTAAGATAAATTCTTTAAATGTGTGTAGATTATAATTCTAGATAATCCAGTTTGCAAGACAGTACCATCATCATTGTTGTTGTTAGGTGCCCTTGAGTTGGTTCTGACTGATAGTGACCCTGTGTACAACAGAGTGAAACACTACCCAGTTCTGCGCCATCCTCACAGTTGTTGCTATGCTTGAGGCCATTGTTGCAGCCACTGTGTCAATCCATCTTGTTGAGGGTCTTCCTGTTTTTCACTGACCTTCTGTATAACCAAGCATGATGCCCTTCTCTAGGGACTGATCCCTCCTGATGACATGTCCAAAGTATGTGAGACATAGCCTTGCCGTCCTTGCTTCTAAGAAACATTTTGTTTGTCCTTCTTCCAAGACAGATTTGTTCGTTCTTCTGACAATCCATGGTATATTCGATATTCTTTACCAACACCGCAATTCAAAGACATCAGTTCTTCTTTGGTTTTCCTTATTCATTGTCAAGGTTTCGAATGCATATGAGGAAATTGAAAACACCTGGCTTGGGTCAGGCACACCTTAGTCTTCAACGTGACGTCTTTGCTTTTCAACACTTAAAAGAGGTCTTTTTGCAGCAGCTTGCCCAGTGCAGTATGTCTTTTGATTTCTTGACTGCTGCTTCCATGGATGTTGTTTCTGGATTCAAGTAGAATGAAATCCTTGACAATTTCAGTCTTTTCCCCTGTTTATCATGATGTTGCTTATTGGTCCAGTAATGAGGCTGACATTTATTTGAAAATTAAGGGGTTAATTGTCAAAATAAACTCTCAAAATATGTGTGTATTTGTGTTTTTTAAACAGATTGACCTGGAGAGCATCTTTTCACTTAACCCTGACCTTGTACCTGATGAAGAAATTGAACCTAGTCCAGAAACACCACCACCTCCAGCGTCCTCAGCCAAAATAAACAAAATTGTAAAGGTTAGTGATGAAAATTCAGAATAGGGTGTATGTGCATGTTGTCTGGTTTAAAATTGTTAGGCTGTGAGCCGTATCAACAAAATTTTCTGCTTTGTAAACCAGGCATGTGAACGTAAGGCTTAACTTTCAGTTTATGTTAAGCGTATTGACATTGGCTGCTTAGAGGTCATTAGTTATTGTGGTTGGGTGCCACCGAGACTATTCCAACTCATAGTGACCCCATGTAACAGAGTAGAACTGCCCCACAGGGATTTCTTGTCTGTAATCTTTACAGAAGCAGATCTCCAGCTCTTTCTTCCATGGGCCCACTGAGTGGGTTTGAACCACCAAGCTTTTGGTTTGCAGCCAAGTGCTTAATGGTTGCACCACCAGGGCTCCTTAGTGGTCATTGTTATTGTGTTATATGCCATTGAGTCAGTTCCAACTCAAAGCCACCCTGTAGGATGGAATAGAACTGTCCTATAGGGTTTCCTAGGCTATAATCTTTATGGAAGCAGACTGTGACAGCTTTCTCCCGTAGAGCAGCTGGTGGGTTTGAACCACTAACCTTTTGGTTAGCAACCAACTGGTGATCGCTGCACCACCAGGACTCCTTTAGAGTTACCACTTATAAATGAATTTTTTGTAGTCATCTTCAAAAGCCTGGGAGGATCTTCATAGTTTATCCTGCTTAGGATATCATTAACAACCTTTGCTGTGAATTAGAATCACCTGGGGAGTTTTTAAAAATACTGATTCTGAGGCCCTACCACCAGATTCAATTTTATTTTCTCTAAGGGGAGGCCCTAGCATCAATATCCTTTTAATAGTACCTATCTGATTTGAATGTACATTCAGAGTTGAGAATCACTGCATTAATTGGTATCTTTTTTTCAGGTGAAGAAGTAAAATCTGGGTAAATAAATAATAGGACTGAGAATTTGCTGTCCTAATCTATATAGTGTCCAAGTCTTTGAAACGCCAATGAAACATTTTTAGGGTAACGTGGCCATGAGCATTTCATAATATTTTGATATTTCTGTTTAGCCATGAGCTCTAAACTGTCTAAAACTAATATTTTATTAATTAGCCCCTGCCTTTCAGAGATGAAATTTATTATGTACTTTTGGCTGGATAGCATGGTGATTAAAAGCACACACTATAGTGAGAATGCCTGACCTTGGGGAAGTTGCTTAACCTCTCTTTACTTCACTTTTCTCATCGGTGGAACAGGAATAATTGTAATAATGTCCTCATAGGTTGTGAAAATTAAATGAATTAATACAAATAAAGTGTGTAGTGCAGTGCCTGGCTCATGTTGATTCCTAAATATTTTTGGAGGGGAGGGGATAGAGAGGAAAAAATATCTCTTATATAAAGGAGCTAGAATAATGACAGCATTAGTAGTAATTCTTCAGTAGGTTATTTATAATTTTTGTCCATTTAGTTTTATATATCGTATGTCTGCCTACTTTAGTTAAATGAAGCTGATATATGATGTATGTATATAGAAAGAAAATGTAATGAACATTTTTTCTTTTATAGAATCGGCGGACTGTGGCTTCTATTAAGAATGACCCCCCTCCAAGAGACAATAGAGGTAAAGTAAAATTCTATTAATTTTGTCTATTGACTTCTTAGTATGGCTGTGACAAGTTAAATCAAAAGTAAATGTTATTCTTAATGTTAATTTTTTAAACTTGGCTAATTTGAAGATTGGTACCTCTTTGGTTTCCTTGATAGAGTAATGTCATTAATAAAAAAAGATTTAAAAATGTGTGTGATGAATATGAAACTCTATGAAATAATACAATTTTTGATCCATCTTCCATCTACCCAGTAATTTGCAGATTTGAGGAGAGTATTGTGAGGAAGAAAGGAGCAGGACAAGTGTCAGTTAATTGATTTCACAAGGGTTGATTTAATCATCGTGATATTATTAAACAATTTTCTGGCCAGCAAGCTTCCAAAAAGGGCCATGGGTAACTCTGAAGTTGAACTAAAGTTGAACAGGTATCAATTGCAGTTAACTGCAGTTCAGTTCTTCTATAAATTTTCAACCAAACATAATTAATTCCTTTTCTTCTATTCAGCAGTTCAGACTTCTTTCTAATAACAGTGTTTGTATGATTAGATGGTGGGGCATGAGGGGCACATAGGTATTATAGGTATAGGAACATAGGTAGTATATATAGTATATATTCCAGATTGGAAGTAAAGGGAAAATTCCTTACTTTAAATACTCTTCTTTAAGCCTTTGAACATTTGTATTTCTTTGTACCTTTATGTTCGTTTTTCCACTTTTAAAGCATCTATATTGGGAAATTCTCTGCAGAAGATTAACCTATTAGAGGAACAAAGAGTGGGATTTAGAATACAGGGAGGGCTGAACCGCTTTCAGGTTTTTAGTTTCTGCACTTCTGTATTGTATGAGGTTTTAAAAATGTGAATGCATTTAAATTTATATTTTATACACACATGTATATTTTAATAATGTTTATTAAAAGATCAAGCTTGGCTAGCCAGAGCAATTAGGCTAGGGGAAAAAAAGTATACAAATTAGGAATGAGAAAGTAAAACTATCCCTTTTCGCAGATAACACGATCTGATACATAAAAACCCCAAAGGATCCACAAGAAAGCTATTAGAACTAATAATTGAATTCAGCAAGGTGTCAGGATGCATGCACAAAAATCAGTAGGGTTTCCATACATGAGCAGTGAGCAAGTGGAAAAGGAAATTAACAAAACATTACCATTTACAATAGCATCTAAAAAGAATAAGCTTCCTTGGAATAAATTTAACCAGGAAGGTGTACACAGAAAACCATAAAACATTACTAAAAGAAATTAAAGATGATCTAAATAAATTGAAGGACATTCTGTCTTTGTGGATTGGAAGGCTTAATACAGTTAAGATGTCAGTACTACCCAAAGCAATCTGTTAGTTCAGTGCAGTCCTAATCAAAATTCTAGCAACCTTCTTTGCAGGAGTGAAAAAGCCAATCCTCAAGTCTATATGAAAGGGCAAGGGACCCTGATCAGCTGAAACAGCCTTGAAGAGTAAAGGAGGAGGATTAACATTTCCTGATTTCAAAGCGTACCATTAAGTCACAGTAATTTAAATAGCCTGGTATTGGTATAATAACAGACATATAGACCAAATGAATAGTATTCAGAGTTCAGAAATAAATTCATACATCTGTGGTTACCAGATTTTCAATGGGGGTGCTGTGTCCATTCAATGGGGAAGGAAGAGTTTCTTCAATAAATGATGCTGGGAAAATGGAATTTCTGCAAGTCGAAGAATGAATTAGAGTCCATGCCTCACACCATATAACGAAAACCAACTCAGAATGAATCGGGAACCTAAATGTGAAAAATAAAACAATAAAATACTTAGAAGAAAATATAGGGATGTGGCTTCTGTGCCTAGTTTTTAATGATGGATTATCAAATATAACAACAAAAGCACAAGCAACAAAAGACAAAATAGATCCGTGGGACTTCATAAATTTAAATGCTTTTGTTTGTCAAAGGACGTTATCACAACAGCAAAAAGAGAACTTACAGGTTGGGAAAACATTTTCAGGAACCATATATCAGATAAGGGTCTAATATCCAAAATATGTTTTAAAAGGAAAAAAAAAACCTTCTACAACTTAACAAAAAGACAACCCAGACCAAAAATGGACAAAGGATTTGAACAGGCATTTTACCAGAGAGGTTATTCAGATGTTCAGCAAGCACACCAGTGTGTCATTAGCCATTCAGCCCGTTGCCATCAAGGCAAGTCCGATTCTTAGTCAGACTATAGGACGCAGTAGAACTGCCCCATAGGGTTTCCAAGGAGCAGCTGGTGGATTCAAACTGCTGTTTAGGTTAACAGCCGAGCTCTTAACCACTGCACCACCAGGGCTTCCATTAGCCATTAAAAAAAAAAAAAAAAAAAAACCCATTGCCATCAAGTAGATTCTGACTCATAAAACCTATTGACTCATAGGGACCCTAAAGGCCAGAGTGGAACTACCCCATTGGGTTTCCAGGGAACACCTGGTGGATTTGAACTGCCGACCTTTTAGTTAGCAGCCATGGCTCTTAACAATTATGCCACCAGGATTTCTGTATGAAAACCATTAGGGAGATGCATATCAATACTATAATGAGATACTGCCTAACCCTCATAAGAATGGCAGTGATCAAAAATATATATGTAAAAGGAAAATAGCAGGTGTGAGCAAAGTTGTAGAGAAACTGGAACTCACATTCATTGCTGATGGGGATGTAAAATGGTATAGCCATTGTGGAAAGAGTTTGGTGATTCCTCAAAATGTTGACTATATGTAACTACCATATGACCCAGCAATCCCAATCCTGAGTATATACACAGAAGTGGTGAAGGCAAGAGTGCAAAGAGAAATCTGTATACCAGTGTTATTGCAGCACTTTTCACAATAGTCAAAAGATAGAAATAACTGAAATGTCCATCAGCAGATGAATGGATAAACAAAATGTGATGTCCGTACACACAGTGGAGTAATTACGCAGCCATGAAGAGGAATGAAGCCCTGGTGCATGGCACTATGTTGTAGATGAACCTTGAAAACATGCTGAATGAAATAAGTCAGGTGCAAAAGGACAAATAGCGTATGATCTTAATTATATGAAATATGTAGAAACCAAAGAGTATTAGTGGTTACCAGGGGTGGGAAATAGGGGGAAGGGGAGAGTTTTTGTTTAGTAGGCATTGAGTTTATGTTGCTGGTGGTGCAATGATTTGGAAAAGGATAGCAAGAATGGATGTACAACTTGAAGAATCATTGTTGCTGAATTGTACGTGTAGAAATTACTGAGATATTGTATATGTTTTGTTACATGTATTTTTACCACAATAAAATTTTAAAAATCAAGCTTGGCTTTGTTTTTTGTGTAAATTATTTAGATTGAGTTTTTGAAGCTAAAATTACACTGGTAAAACCAAAGTAGATAATGTGTTATGTTGAAAACCTTTTAGCTTATGTCAGTTTATTAAACAGAATTGATTGTTATATGTTCTGCTGACACCTATATAAATTGAAAAGTTGGCAGTTCACTAGTATGGCTTTTAAGTATCAGTGTTTTTGAGGTATCTTAGTCCTTTTTACCATGGTTCACCTTTACTAATTTTCTGTTCTGACTTAAATTTTTTTCACTTACAGTGGTTGGTTCTGCACGTGCACGGCCTAGTCAGCTTCCTGAGCAGTCTTCATCTGTGCAACAGAATGGTAGTGTTTCAGATATATCTCCAGTTCAAGCTGCAAAAAAGGAATTTGGACCCCCTTGTATGTAAATCATGTATCAAGGATTCAGTCATTCTAGGCATACATGTATTCTCTCTTGGTCATCCTTTTGAGTTCCCAAATGGTAAACAGTCTAATTACCAGCTTGACTGCAGATGTCACTTTATCACTGTGGAAAATTTAATTTTTTTCTTTTTCTGTTTAGTCTGTTGAGTTTTTAATTGTATTTGTTGAAGAAAGGCGTTTTTGTTTGAATGTAAAATTACAACAGTATTTCAGCTACTTTGAATTTAAAAATTTGCCCAGATGATAATTTATCAAATGTAACAGAAGAAATTCATGTGTTTCTTGATCCTTTCCAATTTTTATGATTCTAAACCAAGAGATGACATGTATCAATCAATATGTTTGAGTCATTTTTATTGGCTCTTTATTTGTATATTGTCCTGTTCTTAGTTTTGTTAAAACAGCTCATAAGTAAAGTTCACATAGTTGCTGTAGGCATGCTTTGTCACTATGTACTTTTTTGTGTGTGTGTATGGTGAAATTATACATACAATTTTTGTATAGCACCCTAAAAAAGAAAACTACTTCTACAGCTCATATGTTTTTCTTTCAGCACGTAGAAAATCTAATTGTGTGAAAGAAGTAGAGAAATTACAAGAAAAACGAGAGAAAAGGAGATTACAACAGCAAGAACTTCGAGAAAAGAGAGCCCAGGTTTGTAACATAAAACATATATTTTGTTTACGCACCAAGTGAAGATTAGACTACGTTGGTGAAATTGATTGACTTGGGAAGAAAAAGTTGAGGCATTCATTTAAAAGTTTTAATAATGGTTCCTTAAATTAGATATTGAAGACTAATACGAACTCTTGTGAAAATAAGTTACCGTAACAGATTTTTATTATATGTACTTTTCACGTTTTAGTGTGTATGGGTAGCCCCGTTTATTCCATTTTGAATAATAAACCATTGTATTACAGAATTTTAATGCAAATATTATAACATTCAAGAATAATAGACATTTAATTTTAAAAATGATCTAAAAATACAGTTAGAAAAATATTCTGTTAAGGTACATGATCGTACTTTAATTTCATTACTGTTTTTCCATTGTTAATAAGTTCAGCATGTCACAGTGAAGGGGAGAAATTCTTAGTGTTTATACTAAATATTGAATGTTTGCTTACTCATGAGGTTGTCCCTCGTATTATTAATTACCTTATAGGTGATTATTTCATTATTACACAGAAAAGCTATATTTAACTGTTGTTTATAAAACAAGAAAGCTTTTTATATGTAATTTTGTTCAGTTCATCTTAATATTTTTTCAAAAACACCTTTTTATGGGGTGAAAGTTATTTATGTTATAAAGGATTTCTGTATACCATCATGTCTCTGTGTAATTCCTGAGTTTTGCTTCATAGTAAAGTGGCCATTCTTAAAGATGACACTAAAGTGATTCAAGATAAAACTACCTAAATTTTAATTATCATGGATTTTTTTTTTTAATCATCATCTATGTTTTAGGCTCATCTATTTCCAGGTGGATAAAATCCTGATCATAAAATACAATTGTCGTGTATAAACATAAGAGTATAAATAACGTACATTTCATTCATTCTTCCTAATCTTCTCACATTGGTACCTTCCTTTTCCTTGCCCAGGAAAACTGAGATTATTATAGCCAATTTTTTCTCTTTGGAACAAATTGAAGAGAACCAAGGAAAAGAAAATATATAATATATGGTTAGAATAAGCTATAACCTGTATGAGGGCAAGTATGTAGTATGGTGGCTGGCACAGAAAGCACTCAGTAAATGCTGAAGTTTTTATTTATATCCTAAATGAAAATTACATATAAAACCCTTTCGGTTAGTGAATTACTTGTTAACATCTCAGTAGTTCTGTCCGATAGTCATATTAGTTAGATGTATTAATACTGCCTTTGTCGCGTTACTTCAGGCTTGGAGATTTTGAGGTTCCTTTAAAAAAAAAAAAAATTAGCTTTCATTTAGGTTCCCTTCAAAAGCAGAAAACCAGTGTTAAATTAAAATCTGAGATGTTAGAAAGATTCTAGTTTGAGCACAGGAAATCCTGTTTAACAACACATACCCCAACTATAGCATAATGGAGGTTACATTTTATAATAAAATATGTGCTGTATGTTGTTATTCTTAGGTGCTGTCAAGGCAGTTTCGACCCATAGTGACCCTATGCACAGCAGAACGAAACACTGCCTGGTCCTGTGCCATCCTCACAATTGCTGCTGTGCTTGAGCCCATAGTTGAACCCACTGTGTCAGTCCGTCTCGTTCAGGGTCTTCCTCTTTTTTGCTGACCCTCTACTTCACCAAGCACGATGTCTTTCTCCAGGAACTGATCCCTCCTGATAACTGGTTCAAAGTATGTGAGACGTAGTCTTGCCATCCTTGCTTCTAAGGACCATTCTGGTTGTACTTCTTCCAAGGCAGATTTGTTTTTTCTTTTGGCAGTCCATGGTATATTCAGTATTCTTCACCAACACCACAATTCAAAGACATCAATTCTTTGGTCTTCCTTATTCATTGTCTAACTTTCACATGCATATGAAGCAATTGAAAGCACCCTAGCTTGGGTCAGGTGCACCTTAGTCTTCACGGTGACATCTTTGCTTTTCAACACTTTAAAGAGGTTCTTTGCAGCCAGTTTTCCTGGTGCAGTGCATCTTTTGATTTCTTGATCGCTGCTTCCACGGGTGTTGATTGTGGATCCAAGTAAAATGAAATCCTTGACAACCTCAATCTTTTCTCCGTTTATCATAATGTGGCTTATTGGTCCAGTTGTGAGGATTTTTGTTTTGTTTATGTTGAGGCATAATCTATACTGAAGGCTGTGGTCTTTGATCTTCATTAGTAAGGGCTTCAAGTTCTCTTCACTTTCAGCAAGCAAGGTTGTGTCATCTGCATATCAAAGGCTGTTAATGAGTCTTCCTCCAGCCCTGATGCCTTGCTCTTCATACAGTCCAGCTTCTTGGATCATTTGCTCAGCATACAGATTGAATAGGTATGGTGAAAGGATACAACCCTGATGCACACCTTTGCTGACTTTAAACCATGCAGTATCCCCTTGTTCTGTTCGAAGCTGCCTCTTGATCTTTGTATAGATTCCTCATGAGCACAATTAAGTGTTCCGGACTTCCTTATTCTCGGCAATGTTATCCATAATTTGTTATGATCCACACAGTTGAATGCCTTAGCATAGTCAGTAAAACACAGATAAACATCTTTCTTGTATTCTCTTCTTTCAGCCAGGATCCATCTGACATCAGCAGTGATATCCCTGGTTCCACATCCTCTTCTAAATCCAGCTTGAATTTCTGGCAGTTCCCTGTTGATATACTGCTACAGCTGCTTTTGAATGAACTTCAGCAAAATTTTGTGCTGTATAATACTCTTAATATTAAAAGATAGTCTACCTGTACCGTACCCGTTGCCATTGAGTCGATTCCAACTCATAGCAACCCTATAAGACAGAGTAGAACTGCCCTATAGGATTTCCAAGGAGCGGCTGGTGGATTTGAACTGCCGACCTTTTGGTTAGCAGCCATAGTTCTTAACCACTACACTACCAGGGTTTACAAAAGATAGCCTACTATGTGGTTTTTACCTGGCTCCTTAGTAGGAGCGTGATATGGTTAATTTCATATCTTTTTTTAAAAAATATTTTCTCTTTGATTGGAGTTAGCAGTACTAACATAGAATACTTTGTGGACAGGGCATAAGTTTTCTTTGTTTTTGTGTTCTGACCAGAGTTAATTTCACAAAAGTTAATTTAGTTATAGATATGTAGTTGAATTAATATAAACATTCATGTATTTGGATAGTTTCTTTACAAAGGAGCTACGTGACAAAAGCTTCGTTACAAGGGGACATTGTCGTATAACATAGGCCAGCTGTTACTCTGAAGTCTTTATATCCTCTAACATGGTATGTAAAATTTTGTGTTTGTGAGTTCACCTTCTTCTCTGGCGAAGACTTTGCTTTGAACTGATTCTCAAAAGGATACATAACTCAATTTAAGAACCACTGAATTGGGCTATAGGGACCCTGGGTAGTCTTTAAGAGTTCCGTTCTTGAGATCGGATTAATGTGTCTTTTTCCTGAGCTGGCACCACCTTCTTCAGTCTATTATATGCTGAGGAGATCTCAGCAAACATTTACTGAGTACTAGCCCTGTGGTAAAAGGCAAATCAGGCAAGATCCCTGTCCTCAGCTCAACCAGTCACAGTATTTCTTGCTTGAGCTGACACCTTATTCTAAGACTATTTATCAATCACATTTTGTATAGTATTCATTTTTACCTAAATTTTAAAATATTCATAAGGCACAATGTAATAAAGATAAATTCATGACACCATCTATCAGTTATATTTTATGTAATGATTAGAATACTTCTTTATATTAGTCTTACATTCTAAGTAGGTAAATTAGATGAGTATCCTTCTGAGGTACTTTACTGTAGTTATGAATAGTACCAGAGTCAGGAGTATCTAAGTCCTTAGCATGTCATAGAAGGCCTTGTGTGATATAGCTATATTAGCTCTCTAGGCTTAATTGCTTTCTGCCTCTCCCACTTTAGTTTATGCTCCAGCCACGCTTCCAAGCCTCTGCCTGAAGTGTAACTTCTCCCTTACCTCCCTACTTGTTCCTTTTTGCTTCTTTGCCTGTCTGTCTCCTGTTTAGCTGAGATGTTATCTCCTTCCCTGGCTCTCTTGGCCTGCATTAGGTGTTTCTGTATCACAGCGTGTTTACTTCTAAGTGTTAACTTTTCTTCCCCTACTCTTGACTGGACTTTATCAGGGCACATGCTGATCTCATTTTCTGTAGTATCCTTGGTGTCCAACCCAGTGATTCATAGCAGGTGCTCAGTGAAAACTTAGCTAAACATAAGCTAGCTCAGTAATCATCTCTGCTGCTTTTATGATTGCAATTTTCTTTTTCTGTCTGAGGTTTTCAGTTGAGCTGATGGCAATGGTAGGCATGTTTAGATGTGAAAAATGGATCTCTATTGTACCCCTCCAACATTCCCTTCAGATGGTAGCAAAGCCATTTAATAGCAATGGTGAAATTACATAGAAGACTGGTTCCTTATCCCTCTACAGATTTTCACATATTAGAAGCTTTGTAATTATATATATACCTCCTCCATTGTGCTTGGATGGTATCTATTCTCAGAACTTGTTTCTCTTAATAAAACCGTCAAGATTGTGTCCTTATTTAGGAATATGTTCAAATGCTTTTTATCGTGTTAAACTACCGGTTGAGGTGTTATGTTGCAGACTTGTGGAACCAGTATAAATATTCACCCTGAATTAATCTTATTATATCTGAAAGCGACCTGAGAATGACCATATGGATTTTGAAATAAGTTATACACAGAGTAGATGTCCTCTGATATATAGCACAGATGCCACCTGGTGTTTGCTGTGGGTACTTCATATGTTCTTACACATTTTGTGATTTCTTTCTCACTTCACGTTCTGCTTATCAGTTGACACAGTTGGTTAATTGAAGAAGGTTGATTGAAAGTCTCAGTAACGGTTTTGAAATTTGGTTACATTTGAAGCGAATCTCAATATGATGTATGAAAAAGTTGACTTATAATAGTCATTAATTTCTTACTCATGACTAGGAGAGGCTATTGAATATTGCCATTTGTATATTAACTTGAATTTTCTTAGTTTTGAAGCAAAACAGTAAGTTTCAATCAGCGTTTAATAATTTTGAGTTTTAAAGATGATCTTGGCTTTTTATTCTTTTAAGTTCTATGTTTTATCAATTGGGGCTTGTGTTGCCATACATTAGCTCTTTTTAGAGGGTCAGAAAAAGGAGATAAACATAAATGAATCCATTTTTCTACTTTGTTAAAATACTAGATTAAGTTTCAGGATTAAGAAAATTTTCATTTAAGAATTAAGGATTAAAAAATTGGAAGCCGAATCTGATTAAATAAGTTTTTCTAAAATTTAAGTTTTTTTAGAGTCCTTTGTTGATGGTTTAGATGAATACTGTTCCTATCTTGCTCTCTTTTCTGGGATGATTAAGGTTTACGTATAACTAATGAATTTTTGAAATAGATGAAATATGGCTTTAATGAGCCTTTGGTTTGGAGTTAGCAAAATACAGGTAGACAAACAGAATTGTGTTTTTAAAATGAAAGTGACTCGTGAGCATGTTATTAAATCTGAACGTAGAAACTAAATTATAGTTAGTACATCTTCAGTTTAAATTTGGGCTTGGGTGTGACAAATGACACACCTATCCGATTAATTAAGGAGCCCTGGTGGCACAGTGGTTAAGAGATGGGCTGCTACCCAAAAGGTTGGCAGTTTGAATCTACTAGCTGCTCCTTGGAAACTGTGGGGCAGTTCTACCCGGTCCTATACGGTTATTATAAGTTGCAATTGACTCGATGGCAACAGGTCTGGTTTCTTTGTTCGTTTGGTGATGCAAATGCTTTTAAGCGCTCGGCTGCTAGTTGAAAGACTGGCATTTCGAACCCAACCAGCAGCTCTGCAGGAGAAAAACCTGGCAATCTGCTTTCATAAAATTAAAAACCAAAACCAAACCCATTGTTGTCAAGTCGATTCCAACTCATAGCAACCTTACAGGACAGAGTAGAACTGCTCCATTGGGTTTCCAAGGCTGTAATCTTTATGGAAGCCAACTGCCATATCTTTTTCTCACAGGGCACCTGGTGGGTTCGAACCACCAACCTTTTGCATCGTAGCTGAGTGCTTAACCACTGCACTACCAGGTCTCCTTTATCGTAAAGATTACAGCCTAGAAAACCCTATGGGAAGTTCTCATAGGGTCCCTTTGAGTCAAAATTGACTCGACAGCACCTAACAACATTAGTTTTAATTTTCAAACTATGTAAAAATAAATGCAGCATATAGCATTATCATACCATAAATGATAAACTCTCTTTGTCTTTTTATAGGATGTTGATGCTACAAACCCAAATTACGAAATTATGTGCATGATCAGAGACTTTAGAGGAAGTTTGGATTACAGACCGTTAACGACAGCAGATCCTGTGAGATTCTTTTTTTGTAAACCATTGCTCTAGAATTTTTTATATTGCAAGTAAAAACCTTTATTTTAGGTATATATAAAAGTTTGATACCCACTAAACTCTTAGCATATTTAGTTGTGTATTTTCTTCCTCTCCTTATGGGTGTGTATTCCTCACATTTTAAGAAGAAAATCAAGAAATCATCCATGTTTATTCTTATCTCCCACTATTTGATATGTCAGACATGCTCTCCACAGAGATGTCCTTTTCAAAGCAAGCCTCCCTGTCTCTGGAAGGGCAGAGCCACAGTAAAAGTGATTGTTGTCAGAAGACAACAATCTTCTGTTTCCTTTCCGATCCTCACTTACACCTTGATCTCATTTCCAGGTGTATTTTCTCAGTTCCAGGTTTGGGCTATAGATCCCACCATCATTCCAATGAACTTTACTATTAATTGATTTGTTATTTTAAAATAAGTGAAATAAATGTTATCCTGGCTTTTAAAATGATAGTTATCGAGGGCTGCCATAGACCAGAAACCTAGTGCTTGACAAATGTTCTGCTGTCCCATTACTCAACTCCTCTTTGTTGAAGAATGAGAATTTATTGGACAGGGAATACTTTTGCGAGTATTTGGTACTTGGGAAAAATAACCCATCTAACGTAATGTTTACAGAAGGTATGGATTACACAGGAGCCCCAGTGGCCCAGTGGTTAAAAGATTATGGTTTGAAACCACCAGCAGCTCTGCAGGAGAAAGATACGGCAGTCTGCTTCCGTAGAGATTTACAGCCTTGGAAACCCTGTGGGGTCACTATGAGTCGGAATTGACTCGACAGCAGTGGGTTTGAGTTTTGGTTTATTGGTTACACAAGGAGCTCTGATGGCACAAATGCTGAAGTGTTTGCCTGCTAACTGATAGGTTGGCGATTCAAACCCCCACCCAGTGGCTCTACAGGAGAAACCTGGTGATCTGCTCCCATAAAGATTACAGCCAAGAAAACTCTTTGGGGCAGTTCTCTTACATCACATGAGGTCACTAGGAGTTAAAATTGTCTCAACAGCACTTAACAACAACAACATTGGTTATGCAAGATATGTTTGTGTTAGACCGATGTATTATATGGAATTTAAGAGAATCGTTTAACACTTGTATTCCGTATATTTTAGGCCTTGATACCCCTCCATGTGTTTAACCTATTACATCTGAGCTCATTGTTTTGGAGAGGAATTTGCAAACTCTGAAAGGACCTGATAGTAAATATATATTTGGCTTTCTGGGTTGTGGGATCTCTGTCCCAGCTATTCACTTCTGCCACTGTAGTGCAAAAGCAGCCATAGACAATACATAAATGAAGGGGTGTGACTGTGTTCCAGTAAGACTTTACAAAAGCAGGTAGTGGGCCAGATTGGGCCTGTAGTTTATAGTTTTCCCATCCTTGCTTTATGATATTTATTCTATTATTAAAAGGAGCCAGGTATTGAGAACATACATCTTATGAAGAAATATTGATGTGTAAGAATTGGCACATTTATAAAATCGTATAAATTATTTTGCATAGTAATCCTTTGGGAATTATGTTTCTTGCCTATGGTTACCTTTGCTGACAACTTTCCCTATAATCAACCTGAAAATAGACCACTTGGAAGAAATTTTTACATCTGTTGTACACGGTACTACCAAGTTCAACAAATAGTTGTATACACTAATTATTCGTTGAAAAACGTAAGATAGCTTCTTAAACATGAACCTTATGCTCCTAAGAACAACAGTAGTACCAGACCCTCTGTAAAGTTATTTACTAAGGTTGATGGTTTACCAAATAACAAAATAAACAAGTGTCTATTGCACTCAGAGTTTTAGAAATAATTGTGTGTAACACCATTAAAAGTTGTGTGAGCTAATTTGTTTTCTAAGTTTGCTTATCATATTTATGTTATGCATAAATTCCTAAAACCACTGGAGGAAATATTGCATGATTGATTTTTCCATATTTTGTTACCGCTGATAATCACTAAAATATTTTTCATAGATTGATGAACACAGAATATGTGTTTGTGTAAGGAAACGACCGCTCAATAAAAAAGGTATGATGCTTAATGAGTTCTAATAAAAGATTAATTTTATCTTATTTGTAATGTATCTTGATAGTTGCATAAATTACATTGGTTTGAAAGAGTTAGATATATATCGTTTTCTTTCATTTGTACATAACCATTAGGTAGATTTCTATGGCTACATTTATTGATTTGTTGTTACTTTGAGTCATTGCCATTCTTGGTTCTTGCTTCACAGAAATCTTAATTTTTTTTTTTTTTAACTTCATTGTTGAGATATTTTGTCTTATTGAATAGCATATCTGTGGGCATATCTTTATGTTTAAAAACTGATTACTTTTATCTAAATTCTTACTACTTAAAATTATTTTTGTACATTAATTCAAATGCTGTGCAAATTACTGGACATTGGTTTTCATTTATTCTTTTAGAAACGCAAATGAAAGATCTTGATGTAATCACAATCCCTAGTAAAGATGTTGTGATGGTACATGAGCCAAAACAAAAAGTAGATTTAACAAGGTACCTAGAAAACCAAACATTTCGTTTTGATTATGCCTTTGATGACTCAGCTCCTAATGAAATGGTTTACAGGTAGGTAAATTCCTTTTGAATCAGAACTTCGTTCTTATCCCTTGCATTCATTTATCACTACCGTAAAATTTACATTGATTTCAGCATCTCTCTCCAGAAGTGTATTACTCTTTCATTCTGAGTTTAAACAAAGAAGAAAATATAATAAATGCTGTATGAATATTAAGACTTGTTCTCTTTAGTGCTTCCAAAAATTACTTTTCATTACTGATTTATTTTACATATTATACACACATGCACACATGCCATATTTATGGATAAGAAATTTCCATGTCTAGAAAATGTTAACATTTCTGTTACCTTTGGGAATGGGGTGTGGTGAGAGGGACTTTTGTCTTTCACTTTTAATTCTTTGTACTATTAAAAAATTTTGAAAATACTTGGTAAGTTCTGTAAATCTACTTGTATCTTCCTAATTTTTATCATCCGAAAGCTTTGGGATAGTTTTAGTGCATGAAATTCTTATAAGGTCATGTATTCAGTTTATAAACAGTACAAACTTACATGTATTATACTTTGATATCCCAAATTTTTATGCCCAGTATACATGTTCATGCATCAGTTACCAAATATTTCTAACAAGTTTAGCATCATTGCTATCTTAACCTATATGGAACTATCTTTGCAACTATTTCAATGCTCTGTTTTGTTGCCCTTTTATCATATAAAAATGACTGGATGTAAGAAAATTAAACAGTTATTAAGACTACTAAGAATTGAAGGTATTAAGAATGAAACTGTTGAGACCAACTTCATTGGCTTTAAGGTAGTAAACTGAGAGTTCAGTTGTAAGGAAAGTGAACAAAGTTAAAGAACATATGAAATACTAGAAATTTTGTGAAGAATGTGTTTAAAAAGGGAATTAAATTGGATAATATTTTTTAGCTTTCTGAGAACAGTCTTCTCTTCCCCCTCACTCCCTCCTCTGCTTTCATTCCTGCCTCATAAAATACTTGTTTGACTTCCATAATCATTTTCAAGAAATCATTATAAATTAAGGTATATTTCTGTCTACTTGCTAGATTTAGTAAACACTTTGTCTCACCCTATATGTATGCCAGTATTAATCTTATCCTTAACTTTTTTAGATTGAGAAGTTACACATACTTTTGTCTAATTGCCCTGCAGATGCAGACTCGTTTCTAATTCTGTTTAATCAGAACTTCTCCTTTTTTTCTGTATTCTTTAGTTTTACTGTATCCTTAAAAAATCAGCAGAACTATATACAGTGTTCCACTTACATTATGTTAAAGCCTGTAGAAAACATAGATTTGTTTCTTATCATACTTTTCAGTGCTCTGCTCAATGAAGAAGTATTTGTTGTCCCCCCTGCCCCCTTCTTTTTTAACTGTATTGGTGGATTGTACCAACACGATTGAAAAATAATTCACACAGCCGTAGTATTTTGTCATCCTTTTTCTGAGTCAAGACTGTCAACTCAGAACTCAAAATCTTACAAACATAATTTATATTCTTTTCCTATATGTAAAAATTACTTGTCCACATTCCAGCAAATCTTAATCATTTTTCTCTTAAATAGTCAAGAGAACATTTTTGCAAGTTTTTTTTTTTTCCTCCAATAGCTTTTCTCTATTGAAATTATCACTTTCTTGATTCTGTTTTGATTGAAATTGTAAGGGGATCCTTTTTTTTTGGAGGAGGAGGAATATTTGGTTTCATCATACATGTCTTACTTGCCTTGTTAATATTACTGTTTTTTTATTATTTCTTAAAACTTTTCCCACTTTCCTCTATGTAAGTCATAACTCAGTTAATATTTTTATTTTGCCCATCACCATTGTTAACCATTGTTTTGGAATTATTGCATGAAATCATATGCTTTAAATATGCTTTAAACAATTCTGGAATATAGTTAATTAATATTTTCCATAAACTATTGGGTTCAGTTGTGGCTTGTAAGACTTGGTATTAGTGTTGTTGTCTGTTTAACTTAAATATTGACAGCAAATTCTGACAGATGCATTTAATTTTAAGGTTTACAGCTAGACCACTAGTGGAAACTATATTTGAAAGAGGAATGGCTACATGCTTTGCTTATGGGCAAACTGGAAGTGGAAAAACCCATGTAAGTAATTCACTGAAGTTACTTCCTGGTGTGAAGCTACGTTATTTTTCTTATAACTTAATTCTAAGACCTCAATTCTTAAGACTTTTTCCTGAATAACAGCTATTAATGTTTATTTTCTTTTTAACATATAGACTATGGGTGGTGACTTTTCAGGAAAGAATCAAGATTGTTCTAAAGGCATTTATGCATTAGCAGGTAACCGTTGTTTTTACATATAGTTTGCAATATTCTCACTGGATTTTATTCAGGTGGCTTTGAAATAAGACTTTTGGAAATATTGTCCAGGTTTTTAAGAGCACCCGCAAATACTATACTTACTGCACATCATATTAATTACAGGTTACCAGATTGCTTGAAAAGAACTATGGGATTAAGCTTTTGGAGACAGAAATCATGATTATATTTGTGACAATGTAATCTGGCACATTGTCGGGGTATTTGTTGAACAGTTGAATTGTGAGAAGTTATGTTTCGTATGGTTACAAGAGTAACCTTATTATGACCAGTTATAATTTTATGCTATTTAGAAGAGTAAGTAGTAGCATGCTTTTTTGGAATGTGAAAGAAGTACATCTGGACCTTAAAAAATGTAAACAAGAACAATTACTAGTCTTGTTTTAAAATTAATTTCAGTCTTTATTTTCATTATTGCTATTTTCATTCAAGACATTAACTTCTCTAAAAAGAAGAAATTTGAATTGCTTTTAAAAGATATCTATTACCTTAACAATTTTCTGTATTTGAAATTCTTGACAGCACGAGATGTCTTTTTAATGCTAAAGAAGCCAAACTATAAGAAATTAGAACTTCAAGTATATGCAACCTTTTTTGAAATTTATAGTGGAAAAGTAAGTAAATTTTTTATGTGTACTGGAATATTTTATTAAAATTTGTTAGGAGATTTTTTAAAATGTGCTTTGGAACTTTTCAGCTTTAATGTTGAGCATTACTATAAATTTAAAAATTTCAGCCTTTGACTCATTTTTTAGAACTGATTCTTTCTTTTCTGAAAAACTAGTTAGCTAATTTAACATGGTTTTTTGCAGGTGTTTGACTTGCTGAACAGGAAAACAAAATTAAGAGTGCTAGAAGATGGAAAACAGCAGGTTCAAGTGGTGGGATTACAGGAACGGGAAGTCAAATGTGTTGAAGATGTTCTGAAACTCATTGACATAGGCAACAGTTGCAGGTAAATTTTCTCATTTTAATTAAGAAAGGGAAACTTAATTTCCTAATCAGTCTTAGATTCCTTGATATAGTATAACAACAAAATGAAGGTGTTAGTCAGTGCACCTTGGAAGTAAAAATCTTTGTTCATAAAAACTTAAGTTGTACATGTAACGTTTGAGCGACATCTATTATATGGATATCATACTACAAATTGAAAGTATTGTTAGCTCAAAATCTTTCTTTTGTATTTAAATGATGAAACTTTTTTTAATGAAAATACTGCAATATGAATATGTATATCGAAGTTGTCATATGTCAAAATTTCCTTAATCACATTGTAGAACATCCGGTCAGACATCTGCAAATGCGCATTCATCTCGGAGCCATGCAGTGTTTCAGATTATTCTTAGGAGGAAAGGAAAACTACATGGCAAATTTTCTCTCATTGATTTGGCTGGAAATGAAAGAGGAGCTGATACTTCGAGTGCAGACAGGCAAACTAGGCTTGAAGGTGCTGAAATTAATAAAAGCCTTTTAGCACTCAAGGTAAATTAAACATTTTATTGTAAAAGGTCTTTCTCTTTTATTGTTTACTCAGCCACAAAATGAGAATATTTGTTTTGTCCAGTGTGTAAGAGAGGCTATCAAAATTTAGTTTATATTTAGCTGTAGATTTATATTGCACCCAGTATTTTTCTTTGCACACATTATTCATTCATTTTAGGTTAGAGTAGCTAAGGGATCTGTGAGTTGACAGGCTACTGAGGGAGATTCCAAAGGACCGTAATTAGTCAGACTCTGATTAAGGAGGGCAAGGAACCACAGAACTGAGCTAAGAAATAGCTTCTCAGAAAAAATGTGGAACAACTTTCAAAAAGTTAGGCCAGGCTGTATATCTGTTTCTTAAGTAGAAAACCAAAGGTTGGAAGAACTGTAATAAAGTATATTGTGCTTTTTCTTTTGGATTGCCACTTTAAAAGCTTAAGATTTTAGTTATTGCCTGTCACTGCTAAATACTAGTCAGAGCCTCCATAAGCATCTTTTGGAATAATGATCTAGGGTTTTTGTTGTTGTTGTTTTGTTTTTTCATTTTCTTGAATTAGGGCTTACGGGAACATCTTTCATAAGCTATAAAACTTTTAGTAGAATTTTCAGAGCTGGTCAGAGACACCTTTAAAAATGTTAAGATTACTCTTTATAAGAGGCCTAATCTGAGACTTACTTTCTTCGTTTTCAGGAGTGCATCAGAGCCTTAGGTAGAAATAAACCTCACACTCCTTTCCGAGCAAGCAAACTCACTCAAGTGTTGAGAGATTCATTCATAGGTGAGAACTCCCGCACCTGCATGGTAAGTTATTTTTGGTTTTGTTTTTTTCCCAAGGGAATGACCATATACAGCATTTGTGGGAAAATGATGACATATATTGACAATCATTTGAATCTTTTATTTTAAGACATATAGTGATACTTAAGATGAGGTCCCTGTGAGTGTGATGGAGAGGATTATATTACAGTTGTCATGCATTCAGCTAGTTCCAACATCTGGGGCTTCCTGAGCCTTGGTCACCATTGATTGTCTTTTTTCTTGAGTATGGGTTACACTTTCCTTTTTCTTTGTATGTCTAGAAATTTTGGACATTATGAATGAATACATTATAGAGACTCAGTTCTGTTCTTGTGAAGATGATTGATTTTTTGTTTTGTTTTAAACGACAGCTCACTCAGCTAAACTTCAAACTCTTATTTCCTCTGCAGTAGTCTACAACTGAAATTAAATCTCTGTTTACTTCTTTTAGACTTAGCTATGTTGTTTGGAGTTCTAGTTTGGGGGTCAGCCAGAGATTTGGGCAGTGAATAGTTAATATGTAGAATTTGAGATCCCTCATTTGCTGTTCTCACCTTTCTGGACTTTTCCCTTCACTTCAGCTACAGTAGTTGGCTCCTCTCCCCAACTCTGTCCTTTGGTTTCTTAACCAAATACTACTGCAATTTTCTAATCAAGTTTTTGTTGTCAAGTTTGCCCTCAGGCAAAAAGCTGCAAAAAAAATAAGAGGAGGGGGTGGCCAGTCAATTTGTGCTCTTCCCTTCTTCTAGGTGTTGACCTCCTCCATTTTCTGCCAGGATTTGATCATTTTCTGGTACCTTCAGAGAGTTGTTTGTTTTAACCGAAGTTTGTAATTAATCTAATCATGACTGTGAGATAGCAAATTATCTTGAAGTTCAGATATCATTAATCTTTATTTTTAGATATCAGTGTTAAGACCGGAATGAACTATATGTCGGTGTTGTCGTTTTGATCATTTATAATGTTTTCTTTACCTTTGAATTTTTCTCCCATAGATTGCCACAATCTCTCCAGGGATGGCATCCTGTGAAAATACTCTTAATACATTAAGATACGCAAATAGGTATGAGAGATGGTTCTCCATTTTGAAATTTGAAGCAAATAGAGTCATATAGAGTATGATTTAATATGTGATAAGGCAAATCTCACTGCATTGTTCTTTAAATTTTCCAAAAAATTTTTTGTGTGTTATTCTTTAAGATGATATTTAGAATCATTTTGTCAAGTTCTAAAAATATTTGAAACTGTGTTGTATAATTTGGGAGGGGATTGATATCTTTAGTAGGATTAGTCTTTCTATCCTAGAAAATGATATTCTTTTCATTTCACAAAGTTATATTTCATAATATTGTATTACATTTAAATCACATGTAAATTCTCTTATTAAGACTCTAAGTCAGTACATTTGTAACTTGAACTTAGAGATAAAATTCCTCTTTGTAATCCATTTCTAGTGTGGAGATTCTCTTAATTTTACTGAACACAAGAATTTGTCCTATTTCTTTCTTTTAATCATTATGGAAATTTTATTTTTAGCCTTTTTCCAAAATGTATACAGAAACGCATCCAAGACATTAATGAACAATTTAATGAACACCTATAAAGTAAAAACTCTCGTCACCAGATCAGGACATAGAACATTGCCAGCCACCAGAAGGTCCCCTTCCTGATCATTAGTGTGCCCCTTTACAAATCATGAATAATATGCCCAAATCCATCAATTCCTGTCATGATGTAACCACTGTCCTGACTTGTATGAAATAATTTTTCTTTTTTCTCTTTTTAAAAATTGTTTTACTACCTACAAGTGCATGCCTGAGCAATATCATGTAGCTATATTTGAACTTTACATAAATTAAATCATATCCTTTATTCTTCTGTGTTTTGCTTTTGTTTCAACTGAAGATTTTTTTTTTTTTAATTTAGATGAAGGTTTACAGACCAAACTAGTTTCTCATTAAGCAATTAATACACAAATTATTTTGTGACATCTGTTGCCAACGCCACGACATGTCAACACTAGCCCCTTCTTTACCTTGGGTTCCCCATTAGCGGCTTTCCTGTCCCCTCCTGCCTTCTTGTCCTTGCCCCTGGGCTCATATGCCCATTTGGCCTCATTTTGTTTTTATGGGCCTGAATCTTTGGCTGATGGGTAAACCTCGGCAGTGACTATTACTGAGATACGGGGGCCATTCTCTCAAGTTTTCTGCAGTGTCTTGTCAGAATAGTAAGCCTGGTCTTTTTTTTTGTTATTGTTGAGTTTGAATTTTGTTCTACATTTTTATCTAGCTCTATCCAGGATCCTCTACTGCGATCCTTGTCAGAGCAGTTGGTGGTGGTAGCTGGGCACCATCTATTTGTACTGGATTCAGTCTGGTAGAAGCTGTGGTGGTTGTGGTCCGGAATATTTTTTTTTAATGATAAAAACTGTTGGAAAGTATAAACCTGTTGACATTTTGTAAAAAGGCATTAAAATATAATAGCTTCTTTTAAAATGTAATAGAATTTTAATTATTTTCTAAATTTAGTCCTTTTTAAACTTTGAATTATAAGTTCATAGCTGCAAAGGCTTATTGTATTACTTTTAATGGACATTTTGGTATGGTGTATTTTAACATTAAAATGCTTGTGTCTACACAAAACTTCCAAAATTGTCATGGGAGAGATGAGGACCAGTTTAGTACGGTAGAATCTTGACATGTTGTAAAATTTAGAAGAACACAGTTTCATGTTGAATTTTTCCTAGGTGATGGTGTTATATTTCAACTACTTGTTTCATTAATAAGATGAAGTTTTGAGAATGTGATACAGCTTCGTGAAGAGTGAAAATTAAATTAGGGTTAAAGTAAAATAAACAAAAACCCTCCATGTTATGAAACCTCTCAAATATTGTGAAAATACTGTATCTGGCCATTCCTCTAGTTCATTTAGGTCCATGTAAAATGTTCTGATTTGTTATCATAATATAATTCACTTATAATATGGCTGACCATCTGGGACAAATAATTCTGTCTCACTATTTTTAAACAGTCAGGCAGAAGTTGTTCTTCTTTAATATTAAATCTATCTCCCCCTATTTAGGCCATGTAGAAAACTGGTCAAAATTTTCTCCTGTTTTAATAATTCTGAATAACATACCCACATGCATCAAATTTAAAAATTAAGCTTTGTTGGTTGTCTTATCACGGAAATGGATAAACATTTATTTTGAATGTGCATTTTGAGGTTATGCTAGTATTAAAATTTATACACTTTTGGGAAATTGGTTATATCTCTAGTGTTTAAAATTCTTTGCTTTTTAACACTCAGAATAGTGATTGAAGAGTTTTAGTTATCAAGTCAAAATGCCTTTTAATACTTGCGTCACCAGTTAGTGGCAACAGGGCCTCAGGAAGATTCCTTAACTTCTCTGTGCCTCAGCTTCCTCACCTTTAAAATCTGAAGATTAGTAATCATGTCTATCTTAAAGCATTGTTTTGCGGATAAAAGATGATCTCTGTAAAATGTTTAGCATGGTGTGTGGAATACATTAAGTGTATTAGTAATTATTCCTATTGTTATTTTAGTTAGCAATTTGGTTTTAAAAATTAAGTTAGATGTGAAAACAGTATTCTTTTGAATTCTTAGAATCGTATACTTTAGAAGTGGCTTGTGGGAGTTGGGAAATTATTTATGGTAATATATATTGATTTCAATAAGGTGACAAGTCAATTTGTAATCAGATGACAAAATTGAGATATTTTAGAGGAGAGTAGTGGGAGAAACTTTCAGAGTGGAAGGAGTGGTTTGTCTCTAGGCAAAACAAGTCCAAGATGTGTTTAAAAAATCAAATAGTAGCCTCTATTCTGAATCAGAGGAGCCCCGGTGGCATAGTGGTTAAGAGCTTGGCTGCTAACCAAAAAGTTGGCAGTTTGAAGCCACCAGCCGCACCTTGGAAGCTCTGTGGGGCAGTTCTCCTCTGTCCTATAAGGTCATTATGAGTCGGAATTGACTTGATGGCAATGGGTGGGTTTTTATCCTGAATCAGAGAGGATTATTTTTGGGTAATGGAAGAAGTTAGAATGATTGGATTTTGGATGCAAGAGTGATTTAAGAGTTTTTTTAAGGGCATATTTGAAGACTCTAATTCTTGTATATACTCTTGAGCAGTAGGGCTTTGAATAGAGGAAAAATGTGTAAATAGGAAGTAATGGACTGTCTAAATTAGGAGATTCTGAAGCAGGTAAGAAATGGGATTGGGAGTAAAAAGAGTTAAGTCAGTATTAGAAATTTAGATTTGTTAACATGTTTCATGAAAAAGCTTTATAAAGTGATTATAAAAGATGAATGGCAGATGAATCTAGTATTGAGCCTTTGACAGTAAATACTAATAGGTCAGAGAAAGATTGTAAGTAGAAGAAATATATTAGTTTGAATTATGCAAAAGTATTGGTATTTGACTATTTTTTACTTATAAAAACAGAAATTTCTTATAGCTCATCCTGAGAGAAGTGAGGAGGGAAACAATATGCTTAGTATATTGAGGTGGTTAAATAGCATGGGGTTTGTACTCATACCTAGAGCTGATCCTTGGGTCTGCCATATTCTCATTGAATGACCTGGGGTAAGAGAGACTTTATTTCTCTGAGCTAGTTTTCTCATCTATGAAATGGAGATAATAATATCACAAGGTTTTTATAAGGATTAAATAACATAACGCCTAAAAATTGCTAGTCATAATACCCGGCCAGCACTTGATAAATGTTGCCTACTATTGTGAAATGGGGTTGGCCAAAAAGCAACATAGGGAATCACAAAGATGGGAACAGAAACGCCATAATTTGGCTAAGTAAAACTATTATGGATGGTAGCAAAAGCAATTTAAATTTTATTGCCAAAGGCTTAGGCAACTTTCTTAACCAGGGCTCTTCATCTAAATCACCAAACACAAAATTGTGTAAGTAACTGACAATTCTCTCAGTTCTCTTAAGGATGCTTCATAGTTGGTACCTTTCTGGATGAATAGGAGAGAAGTTAGTTCATTACAAACAATGGATGCCTTTAAGACATTGAGGCTTAATTCTCCTGGGTCATGTTTAAGAGACTGCAAGAGTCTGGATGACATACTAATGCTAATAAACAGAATATTCATGGTATCAACTGCAGGAGGAAATAGATTGAATGGTCATGTAGTTAAATATAAGGGGCATTTCAAATTTAGACGATAGCCGAGTTAAACTTCCAGGTAGAATTATGAGACAAGGGGAAAATAGAAAGGAAGGAAGGATTTGGGACTATAAGGCCAGGGGATGAATAATCTAAATACATTAAATCACAACAGTATTGATTTTCTTTCTAAACAAATTAAAATGAATACTAAATGAAAACTTGAAATGTACATTGCTGTTTTTACAAGAGCGTTTTCTTTTAATTTGTTGCTGTTTTGGTGCTGCAGAGTAAAGGAGTTTGGAATTAGTCCATCAGACATTCCCTTCTCACAGGGTAGTGGCAGTCGCCCTGATCTCTCTCCTTCTTATGAGTATGACGACTTTTCTCCTTCGATTACCAGGTCTACTTCATTCTATATATAAGATGTTTATTCTAACAGTTTCTTTTGAATTGTGTTGTGTATAAAACATTTTATTTACTTCTTTTGTCCTGAGCCATTTTATTTTTCATTTCCATTGCATTTGGCAGGTGGTGGTTGTACTGCATGATCTGCATTTTTATGTACTTTATTAATTTTTTTGCTTTAAGCTGTTGATTTAGTATTTAGGCTTCCTGTTTGCCTTTATATATTTCAAGGATGATATCACTTTTGTGTATTTATCACTAAAAGTTAAAGTGTTATGTTTAAAATGAAGTTTACCTTTATTCTGTGTGATCTTATAATTTTCCTTGTCTGCCAGCAAATAACAAGTATCCTCTTAACATAGAAAGCATACCCTTACCCAAATGTGTAAATTTAAGTATAACAGGTAAACATTTTTTAAATAGTAGAACTTATACGTTAAGTTCTATTATGTTTATATATATAACAAATATAATTACATGCAGCTATTTTAATTGAGCATTATGACCACCAAAAATCTGCAAAGGGTTATGAGATTCTCTGATTTCAGCAGTGATCCATTCATTGATCTAAATTACGTGGTTAACGTTTTTTCTGTTTGTATAATTTAATAGCAACGATTGTCTCTTATTTTCCCTAAAATACTGAATCTATATACTTTGCTAATTCTCATTTTTAATTTTGCATTAGTAATTATATTTAAACTAATTATAAAGTTGCCTAGGTAAATTTCAAAATATATACCCAAACATCCCCTTAGTATATCCACAGATTTCAGGTAAACTTGACCTGTAAAGCTGACATCATCAATATGTTAATTGACTTCATATTGAATAGTCTGATATTTCTTGTTTTTCTGCAGGAGCCTATATTAATTTCAGATGCCTTTTATATATTTATAGGGTGAAAGAATTGACTGTGGATCCAACTGCTGCTGGTGATGTTCGTCCAGTAATGCACCATCCACCAAGTCAGATTGATGACTTAGAGACACAGTGGGGTGTGGGGAGTTCCCCTCAGAGAGATGATTTAAAACTTCTTTGTGAACAAAATGTGAGTGACATAGTTGTAACGTCTAATCTTACTTCATTTTATCAGTAGTGGAACTGAATAATTGAAAACTATCATTTAAGTAAGGGGTCAGCAAACTATGACCTGTGGACTAGCTATCTGTATCTTTATAAACAAAGCTTTATTGGAACACAGCCATGCTCATTTATATGTTGTTGTGCTGCTTTATCACTATAGCAGCAGGGACAGAACATATGACCCACAAGCTGAAAATATTTACCATCTGGCCCTTTAAGAAAGTTTGCTGACTCATGATCCAAACTTTTTTTTTTAATACTGATATTAAAATTTGGAAATTTTAAAATTTTGGTGGAAAAAACAAGTTAGAGAATTATATACATAGTATATCGCATGTAAAAAAAACTGTAGACATTCATATGTTTTTAAAATATGCTGTACTATATCAGTAATTTATTTTAAGAAAGATCAAAAGTCAAATATGTTAAAACATTAATATTTGTTAAATCTGGCTGTTTTTCTGTATGTTTGAAGTATTTAGTGATATTTATAATTTAAAAACTTGATTCACCAGTTACTCAAAAAATAGTAATAAAATACATGCCAATTGTATAATGATAGAAAGGTATAAAGAAATAACAAAAAAGCACAACAATACTCGTTTTCATGTAATTACTTTTAATACATTGGGAAGAGGGGTGTGATGTAAAAGTTGAAGCATGTAGTTATTTAACTTTATTTTAAAATGTATACTCTATATAGTTTTATGGAGCCATGGTGGCATAATGGTTAAGAGCTCGGTTGGTAACCAAAACGTTGGGACTTTGAGTCCACCATTTGCTCCTTGGAAACCCTATGGGGCAGTTCTACTCTGTACTATAGGGTCACTATGCATCAGAATCTACTTGACAGCAACAGGTTTGGTTTGGTTTGTGTTTGTTTTTTATATAGTTTTATATCATTTTTTCTCCATTAAGAATCCTATTGTAAGAATTTTCTCATAATGATAAAAGGTGGCATTTATTAATTGCTTACTATGGGATATAAGTGTTTGTTAAGCATCTTACTTATTGTCTTATTTAATGCTCATAACTCTGTGATAGATACTATCATTATCCCTACTTTATATCTGAGAAAACTGATATTCTAAGAGGTTAAATAACTTGACCAAGATCCTTCTAATTTTTACGTGCTGAAGCTAGGATTAAAATCTGGGCCTTTTTTGTTCCATGGCCAAATCTTATGTCAGCTAAACTACTTGCAATAAAATATTCTTTATAAACATGGTATTTAATGTAAGCATACCCCTAGATTACCTCACAATTAGTCGTTAGCTAGTTTTTATACTCTAACCACCCAAACCCACTGCTGTCAAGTCAACTCTGACTCATACCGAACCCTGTAAGACAGTAGAACTGCCTTATAGGGTTTCCAAGGCTGTAAATTTTTACGGAAGCAGACTGCCACATCCCCACCACCGCCCCTGGAGGGGCTGGTGGGTTCCAACTGCTGACCTTTTGGACAGCAGCCAAGAGCTTTAACCACTGTGCCATCAAGGGTCTTTTAATACTTACTAACTAGCAGATATTAAATCCAAAATATCCTGGAGTAACAAATGAACATAGTACTTTTTGTTACCTTGTTCCAAATCACTGTTTATTGTTGAAGCATTGGTCATTAGTTCTCAACCAGGGGTGATTTGGCCTCCTGAGGTAAAATGTCTGGAGACATTTTTAGTTGTCACAACTGGGGTATTGATACTGGCATCTACTAGATACAGGCCAGGGTTGCAACTAAACATCCTACAATGCACATAACAGAACCAGACACAAAGAATGTCAGTAGTGCTGAAGTTGAGAAAACCTGGTAGCTTAGTATCTAGGGCTGCTATAACAGAAATACCGCAAGTGGGTGGCTTTAACAAACACATTTGTTTTCTCACAGTTTAGGAGGCTAGAAGTTTGAATTCAGAGTTCAGCTCTAGGTGAAGCCTTTCTCTGTTGACTCTGAGTGAAGGTCCTTGCCTCTTTTCATCTTTTGTTCCTTGGTGAGGTGGTCTGGCATCTGTCTTCCCCCAACTGTGCTTCCTTGTTTAATCTACTCTTTTATATCCTAAAAGAGATTGATTTAAGACTCACCCTACACCAGTACTGCCTCATTTACATAACAAAGAAACCCTATTTCCAAATGGGATTATAACCACAGGTATACCCAGTGCCATCGAGTCGATTCTGACTCGTAGCAACCCTGTAGGACAGAGTAGAACTGCCCCATAGAGTTTCCAAGGGACGCCTGGTGGATTCAAACTGCAGACCCTTTGGTTAGCAGCCATAGCACTTAACCACTATGCCACCAGGGTTTCCAACCACAAGTACAGCAGTTAGGATTTACAGCACATATTTTGTGAGCGACACAATTCAATCTATAGCACCTGGTTTAAAATGAGAATTCTAAACTTTGAACCATAGAAGTTAAAAAACTAAAAATGACCTTCTGGCCTCAGTCCATCCCCCTGCCCCAAAAGTTTTGAAGGAGATTGTATTTGTTCTTGGAATCTCTTAAACTCTGAGTTGTATCTAGATATGGTGCTTTGCAAAGATGTGTGAAAACTAGCAGAAGATAGATACTCCCTATTTCCATTTTATTCTTGCATCTGCAGGGCTTCTTTATTTGAAGAGTTGGACTAGGTGACAAAAGCTAATCCAAAGGCTTTAAGCATAACATCATGAGTTCTGCTTGAGAGAGAGTGAATTTCTTCAACTTTGCCACCACCCCCAGGGAACTATCTTAAGATGATAGTTTACCATTAACCTTTATTTAAGTATGGGGACGTGGGTACATACTCTCATTACTATATTAAGTCTCAACAGTAGGTTAAAAGGGGATAGTCTAGGCCATGTCCTAGGGATAAAACTCATAGGTAGACAAATGAGAGCATAATCAAATGCATTTAGAATTCCAGAAGTAGAAGAAATTTGTATAGAAAAAAGTATTATCAGTATACCGCATGGAAGGGATAGAAATTTGCATAGTATCTTGAAGCAAGGGAAGAAAGAGGACATTCTTAGGATTAGGAGATGAGCTGGGCAGATAAAATGAGTAAAGGTGTATTGAGTGTGCGTGTGTTTATTAGAGAATATGAGCAAATACCTACGTGCCCTGATAAAAGGCAGCTTTTCCTAAAGATGAAAAAGTTCTTTGACCAACTTGATTATATACACCTTTAGTAATGGTAGGTTATTAATGAAAGAGATGTTGACTTATAATGTTTAATTTAGCAAAAATACGCATATATATGTATATTTAGAATCGTGTATTTTATTTGAAAAATAATTTTTTCCTACTCAAATGTTATTTAAAAATTTTATGTATACTTCTACCTGGTTGTCTTTATCACTAGAGCCACATTTTGAGGAAATAAAATAATTCATTAGACACGGGGGTTAGGAAAGAAGCCCAAAAAAGATAGCTAGTCCAGAGAAGTTTTGACTAAATGTAGGGTCAAAATGTGGATATGTTGTATACTTGTGTGGTTTTCTTACTAATGAAGTAAAATTGTGAATTGTTGAGATACCCGTAAAAACTGATAAGCAAATCGTATAGTGCAATTATGAAATTAAGATTTCACAAGACTTTATCAAATGCTTTATTAAAAATCATCAACTATGTTCCTACCATCCATGAAATACACGCAATCATATATTCTGGGTCAGTAAAAGTAGCACTTCCAATATACTATTTTAGAACAGAAGGTGATGAAACTCCACCTGTAGGAGCCAGAGCTTTGTGTTAATTGGCTTTTTCCATTTGCTATAAAGTATATCCATTTCATCATTTTTCTCCCCCTCCTTGTGGGTTTTCTTATGGTTATATTATCTAAGTTGTATTTGCTTAATTTATATAGATTCAGACAGTATTCTTCCCGTAAGATGTTAAAGAACCAGGTTTAGCTTCTAAGATTATAATGTCAAGTATATAATGTATTTTAGCTGAGGTGAATATTTGAAACATTTATCTAAAGTCATCATGCAAATTAGCCCTGGTCTGGGTCTCCCAATTTTGAAAAATATTTTAGTAAGAGGTAGTCCTCCAGAAAAGAGCTCTCGTGGTACAGTGGGTAAGTACTCAGCTGCTAACCAAAAGGTGAGTAGTTTGAACCTACCTAGCATCTCTGCAGGGGGAAGACCTGGCAATTTGCTTCCCTAAAGATTACAGCCTAGAAAACCTTATGGGGCCAGTCTGCTCTATCATATGGGGTTACTATGAGTCAAAATTGACTCAACGGTACCTAACAACAACAGTCCTTTGGAACATTAATTTGAATGTCACAGTCATAAAAGAATTGTCTATATATATCTCTCCTCTGGTGAGAAAACATTTATGTATGTGCGTGTGTGTATAAATTGTAGTTAATTTAATTTTATTTTTTGAGTTTTTAAATTTTATTTATAATTCTTTTTTTGTTTTTATTGTGCTTTAAGTGAAGTTTACAAATTAAGTCAGTCTCTCATACAAGAGTTTATACACCCCTTTTCATATACTTCTAGTTGCTCTCCCCCTAATGAGACAGCACACTCCTTCTCTCCACCCTGTATTCCAATGTCCATTCAGCCAGCTTTTGTCCCCCTCCAGACAGGAGCTGCCCACATAGTCTCGTGCCTGCTTGAGCCAAGAAGCTCACTCCTTGCCAGTATCATTTTCTATCTTATTAGTCCAGCCCAATCCCTATCTGAAGAGTTGGCTTTGGGAATGGTTCCAGCCTGGTGACTATGACCTCCAGGGTCCTACTAGCCTTAGTCAGACCATTAAGTCTGGTCTTTTTACGAGAATTTGAGGTCTGCATCCCACTGCTCTGCTTCATCAAGGATTCTCTGTTGTGTTCCCTGTTGGGGCAGCCATCGGTTGTAGCCGGGCACCATCTAGTTCTTCTGGTCTCAGGCTGATGTAGTTTCTGATTTATGTGGCCCTTTCTGTCTCTTGGGTTCATAATTACCTCGTGTTATTTGGTGTTCTTCATTCTCTTTTGCTACAGGTGGGTTGAGACCAATTGATACATCTTAGATGGCCACATGCTAGTGTTTAAGACCTCAGACGCCACTCAACAAGTGGGATGCAGGATGTTTTCTTAATAGATTTTACCATGTCAATTGACCTAGATGTCCCCTGAAACTATGGTCCCCAAGCTCCCACCCTTGCTACTCTGGCCTTCGAAATGTTTGGCTTATTCAGGAAACTTCTTTGCTTTTGTAGTTAATTTTATTTTAAGGTTGAGAATAAAGTAACTGAAACAATGACAATCCCTTTTTGAAAAGTAGACAATACTGAGGGAATGTTTGAGTATAATTGTAGCTGGCAATAAATGTATTTTTGAAAAGTTCCACTATTCCAAATCCAAAAGAGATTACTTTTTTAGTGTAATTCTGCAATAAAGCCAGGGGTTTAAATTTCTTACTTAATATGCTTAAATTTTGGTTATCTTATTGAGTGTTAAATATTTTTGACTCATAGAAATTGTGGCTTTGCCTTTCATGTGTGTTTTAGTACTCTTTGCCATTTAAACTTTTTCAAATTCTAAATGACAGTTTTGCAAGTGGTATTGAAAAACTACCTGTATAACATGACAGTGCAAACTTTATCTTTTTCAACTGTGTTTATTTTAAGGAAGAAGAGGTTTCTCCACAATTGTTTACTTTCCATGAAGCTGTCTCACAAATGGTAGAAATGGAAGAACAAGTTGTAGAAGATCACAGGGCAGTGTTCCAGGTAAAGTCAGACAATACCCGTCATCAAAATGTTTCTTTAAATGAATTAAAGTTTTCAGAATTCTTCAGATATCCTGCTGTTCTAAAAACTACTTGTTTATATGTGTTGCACTGTCTGTCAAGGTTCTCTCTAGCTAACCGTGCTAGCTGCACTAATTGTATCAATTTAATCTAGGGAGGCTGTGATCATTCCACATGCCAACTACATCCTGCAGAAATCTAAGCTTCCTCTTCCTGGTCATTTCACACCCCAGCTGCTCCGTGCAGCCCTTTCTTTCTCATCCCTATTCACCCTAGGCTAGGGCAGTAGGCAGCACTGCTCCTCTGTTTCTTATGTCTGGTAATCTATTAGAACAACTCACAAACCCCAGGGAAAGGAGCTATCTTTAATCTAGCAGAAAAAGGATACAAACACACGGGGCAAGGTTTGGGAGGGATCTCAGCACAGAACTTCCATGTCCCCCAGAGGGCGCGCTTACCCTTATAGCATCAGATGCTTGCCATCACCATCCGCTAAGCACCATGTGAGCCACTGTCTGCCAGGGGCTTTATTGGCCTCACCAGGTGGCCATGATAGATTACATCATGCCTCCTGAGGCTAAGTCAGCATCAGGCCCCAGGTGGTCCCTCTTGGTCTGGTCATCATCCTGTCTTTGGCCTCAGGTGTGGTCAGATTCTCAGGCCCACTACCGTTTTCTTCATGTTAGGCCAGTTTATTTGACAGCAGTAAGAAGTTCTAAAGGGTATTAGCAGTTGAAGAAGCGTCAGTCTTTGCAAAAAAAAGACGACTGCTTCAGGACATGCAGAGTTAGTGCTATGACTGAGCTGTCTGTGACAGACTGAGTAAGGGTTGTTGTGTCCCTGCCTGTAGCGGTAACTCCTTACTATTTATGCTATTGTGTTCTATCTATTAAAAGCACTGTACGATCCTCCTTTATTCACCCTTTTTTAAAAAGAAAATATCCTAGAAGGTGATTTTTATGACTTCCTGTAGTATGGATACTTCCTGAGGAAAAAAAAAACCTCAGTCTTCCTTACTGTATTCTTTCTCCGATGTTGAAGAAGTCTTTATCTGTCAGCAAATATTAAGGTGCTCGTCAGCTCTAGATCATTCAAGCACCTGTATGAAGGGCTCAAATATATGAGAACACTATTTCTTAATAGGGTGTACATTCATTAAAACTGTCAGAGTTAAGTCCTTATTAGTAGAATCTCTTTAGAGGCTTAAGTATTGCAGTAAAGTCACAAAAAGACAAGAGTCTCACAGCTGTTGCTTGCAGAACTGGGTGTTCTGACTCTCAATTTAGTATTCTTATAACAATTCCACATAACTGTTACTCCGTACTATAATCTGTTATTTCTCAAAATAGGGTTTTGTTTTTAAAAACTAAGTGTATAGCTGAAGGATAAGAAAAAAATTATGGTGTGTGTGTATGTTTTCTAATTTTTACACACACACACACACACACACACACACACACACTTTCCAACAGATGCCTATACATAGGTTAACCACTTCTGCCTGGTGATACACAGTCTAGTTTTAATTAGCCATTAAAGTGCATTGGTGTTTGGAAAGTTTAGACTGTAACTATCCTAAAAAGCCACAAAGCACCCATTTTCATATCCAAAAAACTCTTTGATTCACAATAATCTCACTTTGTTAACAATATATATGATTTATGACATTGCTAGAAAATGAAACTCATGAATTCCACGTATTTAAAATTGGTTAAAAGAAAAAAAAAAAAAACGAAGTTTCCTTGTAGCATTTCTGAACAGTAAGTAGCTACTATTCAGTGGCTTCATTTGACTGTTCCTGAAATTGGCTACCTAGTGGTCCCTTATAGTAAAAATAATATTGAAGAGCTAGTATCCAGAAGTTAGGGTTAACTCTTGGCCCCGCCACTCTTAGGCCCCCAACTGATATGTTAATTCCAGACAACTTACAAGTTCTAGGTTACCATGTTGTTGTTAGATGCCATCAAGTCAGTTCTGACTCATAGCACAACAGAACGAAGTACTGCCCAGTCCTGTGCCATCCTCACAATTGCTGCTATGCTTGAGCCCATTGTTGCAGCCACTGTGTCAGTCCATCTCATTGACAGTGTTCCTGTTTTTCGCTGACCCTCTACTTTACCGAACATGATTTCCTTCTCCAGGGACTGATCCTTCCTGACAACATGTCCAAAGTATGTGAGACGCAGTCTCGCCATCCTTGCTTCCAAGGAGCATTTTGGTTTTACTTCTTCCAAGACAGATTTGTTCATTCTTTTGGCAGTTGATGGTATGTTCAGTATTCTTTGCCAACACCATAATTCAAAGGTATCGGTTCTTTTTTGGACTTCCTTATTCATTGTCCAGCTTTTGCATGCATATGAGGTAATTGAAAATACCATAGCGTGGGTCAGGTACACCCTAGTCCCCAAGGTGACATCTTTGCTTTTGAACACTTCAAAGAGGTTTCTTCCAGCCGATTTGCCCCTGGTGCAGTGCATCTTTCGATTTCTTGTCTGCTGCTTCCATAGGCATTGGTTGTGGATCCCAGTAAAATGAAATCCTTGACAGCCTCAGTCTTTTGTCCATTTATCATGATGTTGCTTATTGGTCCAGTTGTGAGGATTTTTGTTCTCTTTATGTTGAGGTGTAATTCATACTGAAACCTGTGGTCTTTGATCTTCATCAGTAAGTGCTTCAAGTCCTCTTAACTTTCACAAGCAGGGTTGTATCATCTGCATATCGCAGGCTGTTAATGAGCCCTTCTCCAGTCCTGATGCCCTATTCTTCATGTAGCCCAGCTTCTCGGATTATTTACTCAGCACACAGATTGAATAGGTATGGTGAACGGATACAATCCTGACGCACACCTTTCCTGACTTTAAACCATGCAGTATCCCCTTGTTCTGTTAGAATGACTGCCTCTTGATCCATGTACAGAGTCCTCTTGAGCACAGTTAAGTGTTCTGGAATTCCCATTCTCCATAATGTTATCCGTGATTTGTTATGATAGTCAAAACACAGGTGAACATCTTTCTGGTATTCTCTGCTTTCAGCTGGGATCCATCTGACATCAGCAGTGATATCCCTGGTTCCACGTCTTCTAAATCTGGCTTGAATTTCTGGCAGCTCCCTGTCCATATACTGCTGCAGCTGCTTTCGCATGATCTTCAGCAAAATTATGCTTGCATGTGATATTAATGATACTGTTTGATAATTTCCACATTTGGTTGGACCACCTTTCTTGGGAATAGGCATAAATATGGATCTCTTCCAGTCAGTTGGCTAGGTACCTGTCTTTGATATTTCTTGGCATAGATGGGTGAACACTTCGAGTGCTGCATCTGTCTGTTGAAACATCTCAATTTGTAGTCTGTCCACTCTTGGAGCCTTGTTTTTCGCCATTGCCTTCAGTGCAGCTTCCTTCAGTACCAGCAGTTCCTGATCATATGTTAACTCCTGAAATGGTTGAACGTCCACCAGTTCTTTTTGGTATAGTGACTCTGTGTATTCCTTCCATCTTGTTTTGATGCTTCCTGTGTTATTTAATATTTTCCCTGTAGAATCCTTCAGTATTGCAGTTGGAGGCTTGAGTTTTTCCTTCAGTTCTTTCAGCTTGAGAAATGGCTGAGTGTGTTCTTTCCTTTTGGTTTTCTATCTCCAGCTGTTCACACATCATCATCATACTTTAGCCTTCTCGAGCTGCTCTTTGAAATCTTCTGTTCAGCTCTTTCACTTCATCATTTTTTTTCCTTTTGTTTTAGCTACTCAGTGTTCAAGAGCAAGTTTCAGTTTCTTCTGGCATCCATTTAGGTCTTTCCTGTCTTTTTAATGACCTCTTGCTTTCTTCATGTATGATGTCCTCGATGTCATTCCACAACTTGTCTGGTTTTAGGTCATTAGTGTTCAACGCATCAAATCTGTTCTTGAGATGGTCTCTTAATTCAGGTGGGATATACTCAAGGTTGTACTTTGGCTCTCATGGAGGTGTTCTAATTTTCTTCACTTTCACCTCGAACTTGGATACAGGTAATTGATGGTTTGACCTGCAGTCGACCTCTGGCTTTGTTCCGACTGATGATATTGAGCTTTTCCATCCTCTCGTTCCACAGATATAGTTGATTTGATTCCTGTGTATTCCATCTGGTGAGATCCACGTATATAGTTGCCGTTTATGTTGGTGAAAAAAAAGTATTTGCGATGAAGTTGAGTTTGTAAAATTCAGTCATGTGATCTCCAACATTGTTTCTATGACCAAGGTCATATTTTCCAACTACCAATCCATCTTTGTTTCCAGCTTTTTCATTCCAATCACCAGTCAGTGAATTCTGATGGCACGTTTGATCAATTTCAGACTGCAGAAGTTGGTAAAAATCGTCAGTTTCTTCATCTTTGGCCCTAGTGGTTGGTGCGTAAATTTGAATGATAGTCGTATTAACTAGTCTTCCTTGTAGGCGTATGTATGTTATCCTATCACTGACAGCGTTGTACATCAGGATAGATCTTGAAATGGTGTTTTTGACGATGACTGCAATGGTATCTCTCTTCAAGCTGTCATTCCCGGCATAGTAGACCATATGATTGTCTGATTCAAAATGACCAATACTAGTCCGTTTCAGCTCACCAGTGCCTAGGATATTGATCTTTATGTGTTCCATTTCATTTTTGATGGTTTCCGATGTTCCTAGATACATACCTTGTACATTCCAGGTTCCAATTGTTAGTGGATGTTTGCAGCTGTTTCTTCTCATTTTGAGTCAGGCCACATCAGCAAATGAAGGTCCCAAAAGCTTGACTCCATCCACATCATTAAGGTCAACTGTGCTTTGAAGAGGCAGCTCTTTGCCAGTCATCTCTTGAGTGTCTTCCAACATGGGGGCTCATTTTCCGGCAATTTATCGGACAGTGTTCCGCTGCTATAAACATAAGGTTTTCACTGGCTAATTCCTTTCAGAAGTAGACTGCCAGATCCTTCTTCCTGGTCTGTCTTAGTCTGGAAGCTCAGCTAAAACCTGTGCACCGTGGGTGACTCTGCTAGTATTTGAATACCAGTGGCATAGCTTCCAGCATCACAGCAACACACAAGCAACACACAAGCCAGCACAGTACGACAAACTAGGTTACTATAACCCATTGCCGTTGAGTCGATTCTGACTCATAGCGACCCTATAGCCCCATCATACTGCTCCGTAGCTTTATTATTCCCTTTTTGCCTGTTTAGGGATAGCTGTTGAGGTTTTGACACTTACTTTGCTCGTTGATATTTATGTGTTTGAGTCATTCCCTCCCCACAAGCTGAACCCAAGGTAGAATAAAAGCAGGAAAATTAAGTCAGCTTGCATGGCCCGTCATGTGTGTTTGTGTTCGAATGAAGGAAATACTCCTTAATTTTACTATCTATAAATAGAAATCTTTAATGTTTATTAATATTTTAGAGGATGCCATGGTAAGGATGTTTATGTTTAACAAAATTTGTAAATTGGTTTCTGCCTTAACCTAGAGACTTACTGGGTTATTTAATTTTTTGTTCCTTTAGGAATCTATACGATGGTTAGAAGATGAAAAAGCTCTCCTAGAAATGACTGAAGAAGTAGACTACGATGTAGATTCATACGCCACACAACTTGAAGCTATTCTTGAGCAAAAAATAGACATTTTAACTGAGCTACGGGGTAATTGTTTTTTCATTTTAGTGATTGAAATTTGCTTAGTATTTGTATGTATATTAGTGGGAGGATTTCATATTGCAAGAGGACTTCTGAAGTGAAAATTATGGTCACCATTTAGTGTTTTCTTTCCAAAGATATGAAGACAAAGATACCCTAAAAAACATGGAGTATCATTTGCAGTTCTCTCTAGTTGTCTTGATTTTTATCTTAATCTTTTCTTAAGAGAAGGCTATCCTATTATTAAAGAAGAAAAGATATTTTAACAAATTAGTAAATTCTACACACACGCACACTCAGATCTTTAAGTAGGCCAGTGCTTTTTAAAGAATTATTTCCTTTGAATTAGGACTATTCAGGATCATCTTTCTATAACCTCTGGTCTACATTTTCTTTCTGTGCATGTTGCCATCTTTGAACGCTTGTTTTAAGAAAATTAAGTAGAAGCTTTCAGGAAGACTTCCTTTTTTACCTTGCTCTTGAAGGGAAGTAGCTGAAATGGCCACTAAAGCAGCTTCTTGGCTCTGTTATGCTTGCCCAGGATATAATGCATTCTGATTTTTTTCCTCTATAATATGTATCATTCAACTTAATTGACTTCCTTTCCTTAATTTTCTCAGGTTCCATGTATATTTAGCATATTCACAACTTTGAGTAAATTACTATCAAGATATTATTCAGTCCTTTCATAGGATTTTTTTTTTTAACCATCCAGAGATAATTTTGTTATTAATATAAGAAGTTGGAGAGCTATATTAGCAGGCCTCAAATCATGAATTCTCAAATTCCTTTCTAGTTTTCAGAAAAGTTAACTTTTTAAACATCATTGTGTTTCTGAAGAGGGGAGTTAAATTGAGGTTCCAACTTTGTATCTTCTTTTTTTTCTGAAGGTTATATAGGCTAAATGTTCATAACCTCAGCATTATTGACATATTGGGCAGGTAATTGTTTGGGGTTGGAGGCTGTCCTTTGCGTAGTATGATGCTTAGCAACATCTTTGGTCTCTACCCATGAGATACCTGTAACACCACCCCAGTTGTGACAACCAAAAATGTCTCTAGACATTACCAAATGTCCCCTGAGGGGCAAAATCACAGTCAGTTGAGAACCACTATTACAGTTTCTTATCTTTACACCTGTTATTTGCCTTTGCCAATTTGCTTATCTGTTTCTTATTCTTATTAGAGTCTGAATCAGTACATGATAGTAGCATAGAATATGTAAATGTGTATTTAAAATATTAGTAAAAATGGTATCTTCCCCATTCCATTCACAATCTCTGATGAAAAAATGAGCCATTTCTTTAAAAAAAAAATTCAAATATTAAATTTCATAGCTTAAAAAGATAAAACAGGAATTAGGGGTGGGAATATCCTAATATTGAGAGAAATGTCGGTTTTATAGTTTAATAAGACTGACAGTTTCCTTTTGGACACAAGTGTACATATTTTACATACATATACAGCCTGCGTATATTCCAAAATGAATTGAAATAAATTAAAATTGTACTAAAAAGAACAGAAGCCTGTTGAAAGATAAAAATAGGTATTTTCAGGAATCTGTAATGAAACTGTTGGTCTAGTTGGACGTTGCATTTAATTCTGTGTTTCCAGACAACAAAGACCACAAGGAAACATACTGAGTTATTGCTACGAAATAAGACTTGCCTTGCTGAGACCCATAAAGCTGTGTACCATATTGCGTGTAATACAGTACTTACTCCTGTGTTCTTTTCTTTCTCCCAGATAAAGTGAAATCTTTTCGTGCAGCGCTACAAGAAGAAGAACAGGCCAGCAAGCAAATCAACCCTAAGAGACCCCGTGCCCTTTAAATCTGAGTTGCTGCTGAAGGATCTCAGAACCCTCACTACTTTAATAACGTCCAATGGTTCAGCTGTAAGGGCCATTTGAAAGTTTGAAATTTTAAGTGTCTGTGGAAAATGTTTTGTCTTTTACCTGAATGACATTTCACTTTTGTGAAACGCTCTTTTGTCCACAAAATGCTTCTAGTTCAGGAGGCACAACCAAGAACTGGGATTGGTGAAGCATTTTGTTTCATTTATGCAAATAGTGATTTACTTTGGAGATCCTTGCCAATTTCTGTATGATGAAGTAAGATTGCGGACTTGATCCACGGGTAGTAGGGGGAAGCCACAGCATTTCCTTTTAACTGTTCAATTTTTGTAGCAAGACTGAGCGGTTTTAAATCCTGTGCGTGCATGCATACCTCATCAGTGATTGTACATACCTTGCCCACTCCTAGACACAGCTGTGCTCACCTCTTCCTGCTTTGTGCCTTGACCAAGGCTATTGACCCTAAATTTCTGAAGCACAGCCAAGATAAATTACATTCCTTATTTGTCATTGTAAATTACCTTTGTGTGTACATTTTTACTGTATTTGAGACATTTTTTGTGTGTGACTAGTTAATTTTGCAGGATGTGCCATATCATTGAACGGAACTAAAGTCTGTGACAGTGGACATAGCTGCTGGACCATTCCATCTTATATGTAAAGAATTCTGGAATTATGAAATTTAAAACCATATAACGTGGTTATAATTTTCTTAGCATTTTCTTTGTAAAGAACTAAAATATAAACTAGTTGGTGTAAAATAAAAATGAAATTCTGAGAAGAGTTTTATCTTAGGATAATACATATATATGCAGTGTGTGTTCCAGTGTGGTGTTAACAAGATTAATAGTGCAATTTGATCCTTACCAATACCATTACTTGAGTCGAAGTGTCCGTTAACACCCAGAAATGTACCCTTTTAATGTACTGTTAAAGGAAATTGGCTTCTGCTGCATGAACATTTACATGTACATTAAAAATAGAACTGCTAGTTGAAGCAAAGTATAGACAGTACCTAACAACCTTAAAAAAGAATTTAAGCTAAAAAAAAGTTGACTTTGCCTTAAAAGGCACCATCTAACCCAGGCTCCACGTAGGACCTAACGTGTGATGTTTTACCATTATTTGGTGAAAATCTGAATTCTTACCGGTAGGTTGCAGTGGCATATGCTGCTTTTTAAATGGCAGCACTTATTTTTACAGATCGCTACTCCAGGGAAGAAAAACTGGCCAATTCTCATGTAAATATTTTGTTAGAAGATTTCTACTTCTCTCTAGGAGTTTTCCCTCAGTTCCCAGGATAGGGTCCAGGAATAGATTAACAACAACAACAACAACAACAAAACCTCCCAAGGATGTATTTCGATTTACTCTAAGGGAACTATTAGCTCATTCTTACAGACTCAAAGGGAAGCTATGAATAGAGAGTCACCTGAGCCAGATTCTCTACTTCACTGTTCGTAGAACTCAGAAGGTAGTTGTGGGAAATCCTAACACCGTGGTGAAAAGCTCCTTCTTGGTAAACATGAAATCTAAAACAAATGTAGATTTTCACAATGTGCTTAGGAAGAAATCTATGGAATGACTTTTAGAGAGAATTTACTTCAATACAATCACATTTGTTTTGGAAGGGACTCAGGTTTTCTTGCAGCTGTAACGTATGTTATATTTGTGTTTATTTCAACAAGAGAGAACAAATGGAGAACTGTTAATTGACCTCGCAAGGCTGTGAAAAGGGTAGTTTTGGGGACTTAACCAACCTCCAAAGGACAATAAAGAGAACTTGCTCATTGTAAAAGCACAACAGATTAGCTTTATTATTTATATTAGGTGGGTACTATCTTTGGAAGGTCTTCTCCGATAGACAAATGTGTTGCCTTTATTATGACTGGCTTCATTCTGGTTCAGTAGTCAAAGTATTTAAAAAATCAGTAGTAGGAGATCTTAAAGGTGTTATATAATCTGATCAGTTTTACAGATAGGGGAGGGAGGAAATTAACCTAAGAAAGCTGAATTAAATTTTAAATTAAAATCTTGCTATTTGGGGATATACAGAGATGGTACAAGTGAACTCTGTCAGTAATTCTGTAAGATAAAAAAAATCCAGCACTCAAAGTATACTTAGTATTCAGATAACAAAAGTGGCTTAATGCAGCTACTATTTAACCTTTTTTTGTTCTTTACTACTTTCTCAGACTTGAACACTGATACCCCTCTGTTAATAAATAAGAACATGCATTATTTTAATTATGTAGGAATGGTTAGTATATGACATTAAAACCAGGTTTCCAAAAAATCTGTTTTAGGCAAACAACTTATCTTCCCTTCTGGGTTTACTCAGTGTACTTTTTGCTAAATTAACTTGGAAATTTTCCTTCTATCATGTGAGGTATAAAGAAAGTGAAATTATCAAGAAGATATTTTTATTAATTTTATTGTATAATCAGATACTATAATTATTAAAGGACATTAATAGCACTTATTGATGATTTAAACATAGTAGCTCATAAAGACCTGTTTATGACATACATCAAAATTCTTAGTTTTAAAACAGCTTAAAACTAAGCATCAGATATGGGTGGAGGGGGGAAGCTGGAAAGTTTATTTTTCCAGAAGTTATATAAATATTGGGAGCCTGTAGTTTTTGGGAAAATGGCTGTTTTTCACATTTTTTTTTTTTTAATTAAAAGACAAGACTTTTTGATTTATAAAACACTTTGAAATTTTGTTAATCCTTTAACTATCTCCCCAAGAAAAAACATACAACTTCACAGTTGATTTCATTCTAACTGAACTTTATTTTACAGGTAAAAGGAATCATGTCCACAAGTAATATGCCTGGCACCACATGGTGACAGTAGCAGATTCAGGCTTACACAGAACCCTGATGTAGTCTGATGCTATAGGATAGGTAAAGGGGTGCGCAAAGGAAATTAATAGCAATTGTATAGGATAAACGGGAAGAATGAGAGAAGCTAAGAAAACAGTCTAAGAAACACAGGAGCCCTGGTGGCACAGTGGTTAAGAAACCATTGTTTTACTGTACATGTGAATAACAAGAAGAAATGGTATGGGAAAAATGTGACTAGCAAAGCTTATTTTAACTTCACTACTTGAGGGACAGAGCCCAAAAAGGTCCTCACAGTAATATATACAATAGTAAATAGAGTTAAAATCTTTATACAATAAACTGTAAGAAATGATAAAGTATGATAAAATGTAAAGTTGTGCCTGTCTGCAGCTCTTGAACTTGATTATTATGTATGGATTGGACCCTATATATTAAAAACAAACCAAAAACAAAATTCAACAAAAAACTTTGGGCACTTAAAACTGACTGACTACCTTAAAAACTGAGAGTAGTAAATGGTGACAACCATAGTAGTAAATCAAAAAGTAGTCAAGCAAATATTGTCCCAATGGTACAAAACGTAGTTCATCTTCTCGAACTATTAAAAATACATAATTCCAGTTTTTTTCTTGACTTTGAAAAATGCTGCTTTCCAGATACCTAAGAAAAATGGATGCCTTCTGCATTGAATCCATGTAGCAATCTGAAAAAAAAAAAAAAACCCAAAAATGGGATGGTATTAAAAAGCTAATATCCAGCACGTAACATTGTATAGTTCCTGTACCATGAATTCTAAAACATGAACACATCAACAAACCCATGAAGCCTACCCTCTCCTAACACCAGTCACTGAAGAAGCCTCATTCTCCAAATAAATTTACAAGGTATATATTGATTAAAATCATCTATGTTAGTGCTTTTGTCACAGCTCATACATCTGAAGTTATAATGCATTTGACCCAAATCATCTTATACTTCATTTGTCCCAGGCTTGGCACTCTTTCCACTTCAACATGGTAACTGAACAAAAAGCTGTTTGGATTTAGAGGCAGAAGTCAGATGAATGACTAATCTTACGGGCCCATTCTTCCTCTCTGAATTCACTGCTGTTGAAATTCAGATTAAATACTTACACATTGCTTCTCTCTGTGGTTACCTATATACATATCAGAGTCTAGCTGGCAAACTGCATGTGCTCAATAACAAGGGAATTTGGTGAGAATGGAGGGTAGCAAGATTAAATATTTTCTATTTTGACCTGATATTATTTACAGCCTGGCTCATACGAACAGGTCAGATGGGTTATAATGCCTGAAAAAGTACTTAGGAATAATGTTCGACTCACAGGCTTAACATCTAATAAAGGTGAGTAGTACTGCTAGCCTGCCAATAAAATAGAACAGACACCACGTTTGTCGTAGTTATACAGACTCCTTTCTAGCTTAGGAAAGTCAAACCAATGACTTTGTAACAATCTACTCTCATTTTTATTCAGCTTCTAGAATGTGGAAGCTTTAAAAGTGAATGAGCTAAATAGGTAAGAACTTGATTTATTATAGGAGTTAAAAAGTGTTTATAATTTAAAATAATTGAGTGCAGGTTAATAATTACCTGGATTATTTAAGCCTGCTTTCATAGACTTGGAAACCCTGGTGGCGTAGTGGTTAAGTGCTACAGCTGCTACCAAGGGTCGGCAGTTCGAATCCGCCGGGTGCTCCTTAGAAACTCTATGGGGCAGTTCTACTCTGTCTTACAGGGTTTCTATGAGTTGGAATTGACTCGATGGCACTGGGTTTGGTTTTTTTTTTTTTTCATAGACTTTCTTGCTTAATTCAAGAGAAACAAATTTTGGTCTAAATTTCTCAGATCATCATTAAACCTTTATTTTACCCTAGATGTGTAGAACTTGCCTCAGTTACAAAACAACTACCTATATATTTCTAAATGGATAACCAGGCATGACTGTAAATGCCATTACTTCATGTTTAAGATCTATTTAACAATAGCTATTTCCAACCAAGAAAAATGAATCAGATCCAGTTACAGCTAAGGAAATCATTCTACCTTACAATCTACTTTGAAAGAGACAAGCTGTTAAGACTGTCTGTGAACAAATGGGGGTGGGGAGAAGCAGGGAGGAAGGACAGAAAAACACCACACAAAGGTTATCTTCTGGCTCTGACTGTTCTTTAAAAAAATGCTCATTCTGCTGTAGCTAGCTAGCTTCCATCTTCTACACCAAATACTATTCCATGCCATGGAAGTGCTATGCAATAACTCTCCCAGGTAGCACCTTACACTACTTAAAAGCCTTTAAATCTCTTAATCTGAAGGTATCATGATAAATGTAAACACTTAGGAAAAGAGAAATGTAATTACCTAATGAAGTCATCTATGTCCATGGAACGGGCCCGTTTGTCACTAAAACCTGTGTTGGTTAGGATTTGCTGTATTTTATCTGCTATGCTGAAATCTTCTGGTATTATCTATCAACATAAGATCAGAATAAATGAACAACATACCTTTAATGAAGTCACCCTGACTCTTTTTTTTTTAGCTTAGTAAGTAACAAAATAGTTACCTTTAATAAATATATTAATGACAATTTGGAAACCTTGATTATGCAGATTAAGAGTTGGATCTCTTGTTAATTAACTGATTAATGTTTACCACATACTAAATACCCAGGAGACCCTGAATGAGCTAATTGGGAATACTGCCCTTTTTCTTCTTTAAAATCCCCAAATAGTTACTAGTTTCAGGCTTCATAACATAAAGCTGTAAACTATAAAGCAGCTGTTACTCCTTTTGAAATAACTCCTTTTTCTGCCACAAATTTCAACTCACCAAATAATTCTGCTCAAACTGATGACTTCTCCAACCCCTGAGAATATTAAATACTTCATACTTAATTCACATTTTTCATCCAAAGATTTTTCTTAATCCAGTTTAATATTCTCCTACTTAGGCAGATGTTTAGTAACTGCTCATAAAAAAGAAAATGGGATAGCAATGTGGTACATTATACCATACGGGACCTGAGTCATAAACACAAAGGAAACTTGCGTATGTCTGCTAAAGTAAACTAAAAAAGCTAAGAAGTTAGTGGACACCACATACTCCTTACCTGTGGATATGTGTTTGCACTTCTACACAATATTTAAAAAACATGTTGCACACATAATGTCTAAGAAAAAAGGCATGAGGCTCACCACAAGAAATCTGCTATTCAGCCTATAGTTTAACCATTTCAATTTCTGGGTATAAAAAAAGTTACAGAGCAAATATCCATTGCCATCCAGTTGATTCCAACTCGTGGTGACCCTGATTACAAACTAAGACTGCTCCATAGGGCTTTCTTGGCTGTAATATTTATGGAAGCCAGGCCTTCTGAGGAGCTACTGGGTGGGTCTGAACCACCAACCTTATAGGCTATAGTGAGCCAAGTCATTTGTGCCACCTGGGACCTTCTACAAAGCCAATGTTTAAATCTGTAATTGCTATGTAAGCAAAAAACTAGAGCCAAGAATGGATGGTCACAATTCAGAGGACGGGAAATAGGGACAAAATTATTTTAAGCCCTGAGCAAGCTACATAGACCTAAAGCTTTGAGAAAGTTATGACTAAGCTGAATCTGATTCTCAACTAAAAACTGTCACTTAAAGAGGAGAGAGCAGAATAACAAAAATTGTTCAGATCTGTTCCACAGACTATAGCAGCACTGATCTCTCAGAATTCAAGTTAGAGTTATATCGTCTTTCAAGTATACTGTGGAATACTTACGAAACGTGCAAATTAAGAAACTTGTAATGACAGATTCAAAAGACAGGGACATTTGAAAGACAACAAATCACTGAAACTACAGAAACATTTTCTACTTACAGTATTATGGAGGGAACAGTGAATTCTGTAGTTTTTCTCCAGCAGCTGTTGCACAGCACTTGACCTATAGCATAATGAAGTCATATTACTATTATTCCAAAATCGAGATTATAAATTTCCTTTCTGTTAACTATGCTCCATATTGTGAAATTAAGAAAAGGTATTTCATCTTTAAATTTATGGAACCACCACAAACATTTAAAAAGTAAGAGTCATAAACATCTCTTTAAAGTCTTAGAAAAGTTCTCCTAGATTCTACAAAACATTGTCTCAAAAAAAGATCCCAAAACCATTTAAAAATATGGCTCTCAGTTCTCTTTTATTGCCCTTGGATCCAAAATTAATATATTACATTTTTCAGGTAATAATGGCATGAATCCTTCACGAGTGTGGAAGGGGTCCATCAAAGCCCAGTTTTACTGAGGAAAAACTAAGATGTATGGTCAGAGTTTCCATGGGATTTTTTTTCCCCATTTTACCAAAAAAACCTGTTCTGACTCCCAACACTAGGAACTTTCTTCATTAAATTCTTCTGCCACCTAAAGTGCCAAATTAGTTAAAAAGGTGAAATATGTCTGGAAATGCTTAAGTTTTACGCTTAAGGTAGCTGCTCAGGAAATGGATCAAATTCTAGCACTTAGTTTCTGGGGTAGTGGTCTCTCATACATTATACGTGAGTGAAATACTTACTTAAATGCAGCAGACAGTGTCTTGTTTTTCCTAACAAAGGTGATTCTTACTAGGCCATCCCATTCCTGAAACAGATGATGAGTATTTTCTTACAAAATACCAAACTCCTTGTCCATTCCTGCTAGGTATTATTTTGTCTTTCAATATACAAAATTGGAGGAAACCTTCTAGAGTGATGAAAATGTTCTATATCTAGATCTGACCGGCGCACACATGCAAAAGCAAGACGTATACTTCAGAGTTTTGCACTCTTCTATACTTCACTGAATGATTTTATCCTCAAAAAAAAAAAGTTCCACATCTGAACAATGAGCAACATGGCATTTATTTAAACCTAAGTATCATTTTCAAAAGGAGCCCTCGTGATGCGATGGTTAGAACTCTCAGCTGCTAACTGAAAGGTCGGCGGTTCAAACCCACCAGTGGCTCTATGGGAGAAAAGTCCTGGCCATCTGCTCCCATAACGATTATAGCCCAGCAAACCCTATGGGCTGCTTCTACTGTCTTATAGGGTCACTGTGAGTTGGAATCGACTAGATGGCAACAGTTTTGGTTTGGTGTATCATTTTCAAAATCAACATGATTCGAAACAGACATGATTTAATATACAGCCTGAACTCACATAAACCACTCCATTTACCACTAGCCATGTTTTTATCCAACATGACTATACTAAGGTTTTACATCAAATGGTCTGGCTTTTTCTCTTTTTAAATGGCAAAAACAAAAATTCTGATTTCAAAGTATTACCTACAATATTATTCTAACACACTATTTTCATTTTATCTTGTATTCCAAAGTCATGTTCAAATAGATTGTTTTCCATAGCTATAATCTTGAGTGAAATGCAGCTGCATTCTAATATTTTTGCCCATTGCAAGCATTTCCATTGCTTTTTGTGGTCTTTACAACTATTTTGCTTCAAATTATTCTACCTACTCCATCATAGATGTATTATAAATAATATTTTCCTATTTTTGAAAATTTAGGTTGATTAAATATTTGTTGCTACAGATACACATTTTCCAGCATGTACTTTTTTTTTCTGTATTGAATGAGCTAGTATTTTAACCTTACCTGAAAATTGATAGGTGGTGGTGGATTCTTAGGTTCTATCCTTACAACACTGGATTCTACCTTGGGTGGTGGTCTGAAGTTATTCTTTCCAACCTATAAATCAAAAAATGTTGTACCAGTCCTTAAAGTTAAGTTAGTAATCAAGGATGCTCTCCCCAGGGAAGGCACAGCAAGATACTGAAGGATGAGATAGGCTAGATTGTTTCAATAATAAAAATCACTTACTTTCATTAGATGGTCTACACGTGCTAACAGCTGTGTGTTAATAGAGAGTCTGCAGTATAACTTATCTCCAGGTTTTGCAACCAGTCGGAGGGCAAATTCTCTTTGAAACATAAGTATGGCACATCTGAAAAGAAAGTAGAAGGGTACAGGAAAATGGTCATTTCCAACTGATAAATTTTCTTCAGAGAGAAATAGTGAAGCAGTTATCTGTGGTTAATGATAATTAGTTCAGTTGGTTAGAATACTGGAGAACACTTTCAGCCTTAGCTTTATTTATTAGCACAAAATGAGTCAGCTGGCTTTGTTTTTATAATGGCTGTACCCCTCACCACAAGGAAGCCAGCGAATATAAGATCTCAATGATCAGAGGAGAACGTATTTTAGATTACCACTTCTGGGGAAACAAAACCAAAACACACAATATTGATATTCATGGTGTAGCAAACGCCCTTCTTTCCAGAAGAGCTGAGGCTGGAGAGGCAGGTTGTGACATTCGGTGTTCCTGATTTAACGGATTAAGGCATGTGGACTATTTATTTAGTAGGCAATGGGGAGGGTTTTTGAAAGCTCTTGAATAGGAGAAGAGAATCTTCAAAGCTGAACTTTGACTTTCCGAACTTTTTTGACAATGAGCTGCACTGAGAAATGCTTTTAACACTGCATTCCAGGCCACTAACACCTGTGTATAAGTAAATGCATTTATATAACAAAAATTTCATGAAACAATAATCATATGGACCACAGGCAATACCCTCTGTTCTGTGTAATTAAAAATAAATAAATAAAAAGATGATCATGACTCACTAAGGTGCTTTCATGACCACAAAGGGGTTTTTAGTCCCTGGGTGGTGCAAACAGTTCAGCACTGGACTACTAGCCAAAAGGTTGGCAGTTCAAGCCTACCCAGAAGCACTTCAGAAGACAGGCCTGGCGATCTGCTTCTGAAAGATCACAGCGTTGAAAACTCTACGGAGCAGTTCTACTCTGCACACATGGGGTTGCCAGGAGTCTAAATCGACTCAATGGCAAATAACAACCACAAAAAGGGGTTTTTGACTGGCAGTTAGGCAACTACCAGTATGGACTGTACTAGAGACCAGTTAGGAGGCCACTGCAATCGTCTGGACAAAGATAATAAAAACCCTGACCTACAAAAAAGAAAAGACCGTTAGGAGGCCACTGCAATCGTCTGGACAAAGATAATAAAAACCCTGACCTAGGGTTAGAAAATAAGGGAAGGCTGTGTGGCCTCAGAAACAATACTTAGACAATACCTCCCCAAATAATGAAAGGAGGGAAAGGAAAGAGTGAAGAAGGAAAGAAGGGAGAAAAAGAGGGAGACGAAGAAGGGGAGGAAGGAAAGTAGGGAGTGAGAGAGGGAAGGAAAGGAGGAAAGACCTTCACACAAATCATTTATTTTCTACAAAACAAATTCTCCAGTAGTCTTCCAAATGAGTGGATTTTCATAACTGGTTATCTGTTATTCATGGCCTAAACTGTCAATCTTTCTAAAATTTGGTAATAAGGTTGGTCTTTGGTCACATACCTGAAGAAAGGTCGGTGCAGCAACAACTTGAAGACAAAAGGAGAAGAGATCTGTAGGAGAATTAACTAGTCATTTCCAGGAAAGACACACCAGAGACACATTAAGGAGACTGTCCCTAACAGTTTGAGGACATACCTGATAAGGCAAATTTGCCACACAAGCATCAAAGAATGGTAAATCTGCTTTCAACACATCACCCACCATAACCTGAAGTTTGCTGGCCAGAGGGCTGATAATAAGAAAAGAAGAAATTAAAAAAAAAAACTTGTTTTGAGAGATTGAAATGCACTTTGATTGTATTACGTATACTCACGTGCCCTGAACTCTTTTGTGAAGCTCAGCTACCAGCCTTGGGTCAAGCTCGCAGGCAACTACCTAAAGTAAAAAAGTTTCTTTAAAATTGCAAATGCTTAGTTACACACAGTTTTACAACAATTTTTTTAAGTTTATTTAAATTATGGAATATAAATCTTTTCTTGTTATCCCAATAACTCTCACATGATTTAAATTTCTTTTCCCAATTCTACCGTCAATATTCTTTCAATTCTACCTTACTCTACAAGTTCAAACAAAAAAACACCCATAAAAGTAGACAACCAGATTATGTAAGAATTTTTACCCAAATAATCAACAGAATGGACATGTTTTATCTGACTACATGCTGTGTAACTGAACTGCTACAGAATGTCTGTGTAGTCAAATTTCCTTACACTGAAGCACCGAGAGCAAATGTCAACTGCTCTTAGAATCACTTCTCTCATGTACTAAAGTCTACACTATACACCATAAATAACTTCTCAAGTAAATGAAAAGGGATATGAAATAATAGCTGAAATTGTAATTTTATTATAATATTGGCTGAGGTTTCACTGATTTCCAGGAAGGCCATGTCTACAGGTTAGATGTATGTGCTGCTTATCCTGGTCACCTCCAGGATTCATCCTACACCTTTCTGTCCTGGATTGTGCAGTGATGGAATCCAGCTCCTTAGGCCTTTGACCTCTGGTTGGGTTGGGATTAGCCAGTGTCTAATGCCTGCCCCATACCTTGCGCAAGTTCTGGCAGTGGCTGCCTTCTGCTATAAGTGGCCCCTCTTCACTGGCTCCTGCTCTCACTAGCCTCTGGTAACAAAGCTCCCTCCCCTTTCCCCTTCAGGCTTTTGGGTGGTAAATGTTCGCTTCAGTTGCTAGTCTTTGGCTTTTATTAACCCTTACCGTTTCCCTTAACCCAAACCCACACTGATAAGCACTTCAAAGTGTGCTGCCTGCTTCCACCAGGGGGCGTTAACACTGGACAATGGTTCCATTTAATTGGATGCTGGGTCAACCAAGACAAGACGCACAGAAGGTACAGCAGTAGCCAGGTGGTGCCCTGATTTCAGAGGCCTGAGCTCTAGCTTTGCAGGTCTCCTCCCCTGAAGTTCTGGATTCTGGTAATTACATTCTTCTCCTGTCTTAGTTATCTAGTGCTGCTATAACAGAAATACCACAAAGTGGATGGCTTTAATAAACAGAAGTTTATTTTCTCACAGTTTAGGAGATTAGAAGTCTGAAATCAGGGCGCAAGCTCCTGAGGAAGGCTTTCTCTCTCTGTCGGTTCTGGCGGAAGGTCTTTATCATCAATATTCCCCTGGTCTCGGAGCTTCTCAGCACACGGACCCCAGGTCCAAAGGAAGCACTTCACTCCTGGTACTTCTTACTTGGTGGCATGAAGTCCCTCCCTCACTGTTCACTTCTCTCTCTTTTAAGATAAAAGGTGATGCAGGCCACATCCCAGGGAAACTTCCTTACATCTGATCAGGGCTATGACTAGAGTAAGGATGTTGCATCCCTCCTTAATTCTCTATAACATAACCTAACCTTGCCTCATTAACCACAGGCAGAGATTAGGATTTAAAACAACACATAGGAAAATTACATCAGATCACAAAATGGAGGACAACCACACAATACTAGGCCTCATGGCCAAGCCAAGTTGACACACATTTTGGGGGGATACAATTCAATCCATAACCTCCCTTTGTTCTCCCAGGCCTAGAGGTGTTAACTGCTCTTTGCAATTATTATTCAAGGTTCCCATTTTGTTTTTTCAGTATTCTAACAACCATATAATCAGTTCTCTATTTTAAATGCCCTGGGTTGAAATACCTAATATAGTTTCTCATTTCCTCACTAGTATATCCCATTTTTTCTAAAATAAAGTTCCTAGCAAGGAATCAAGGATTACTATTAAGATAAAAACAAAAAACCAAATCCAATGCCATCGAGTCGATTCCAACTCATAGCGACCCCATAGTGTTTCCAAGGAGCACCTGGTGGATTCGAACTGCCATCCTTTTGGTTAGCAGCTGTAGCACTTAACCACTACACCACCAGGGTTTCCACTATTAAGATAATAACAATTAATTAAAACACCTTTGTTAGCCAGCTGAGCTTGCTAGTCATTTCTGACACCAAAATGTTCAATTTCCATTTTACCTTTTTTGCCTTTTCTAACAACTTTACAGTCATGTTGCCAGTCCCAGGTCCAACTTCCAGGACCACATCAGTTGGTCTTAAGGCAGCCTAAAAGCAAGCATAACATTAGCTCTTCCGGCACATCTGAACACACAGTTTAATTTACACCTGAACATCTTTGCTCAACTGGACCAATAAGCAACATCATGATAAAAAGAGAAAATACTGAAGTTGTCAAGGATTTAATTTTATTGGGATCCATAATCAACACCCATGGAAGCAGTAGTCAAAAAATCAAAAGACACACTGCATTGGGCAAATCTGCTGCAAAAGACCTCTTTAAAGTGTTAAAAAGCAAACACATCACTTCGAGGACTAAGGTGAGCCTGACCCAAGCCATGGTGTTTTCAATCGCCTTATATGCATGTGAAAGCTGGACAATGAATAAGGAAGACTGAAGAAGAATTAATGCCTTTGAATTATGGCGGTGGCAAAGAATATCGAATATACCATGGACTACCAGAAGAATGAACAAATCTGTCTTGGAAGAAGTACAGCCAGAATGCTCCTTAGAAGCAAGGATGGCGAGACTTTTGTCTCACGTACTTTGGACATGTTATCAGAAGAGACAGGTCCCTGGAGAAGGACCTCATGCTTGATAAGGCAGAGGGTCAGTGAAAAAGAGGGAGACCCTTGACAAGATAGACTGACACAGTGGCTGTAACAATGGGCTGAAATGTAGCAATGACTATGAGGATGGTGCAGGACTGGGCAGTGTTTCGTTCTGTTGTACACTGGGTCGCTATGACTCAACTGACTGGACAGCACCTAACAACAACATATTTGTTTATAAGCTCTCAGGAAATCTTTGTCTACATTTTTAGGAGCTTTCTTCATGATTTTAGTGCTTCACAAAATTAGCTCATAAACATTCGGTGTAAGTGGAAATCTAACACCTCTCTTCAACTTTAGAAGTCAGAACAGCAGTTCTTTCTGGGATTGTCATTCCACTTTCTACTTTGGAAGTGACTCCTATAGCACTTTCTCACTAACTTTGTTCATATTACACAACTTCGAATGGGAAAGGATTGTATATGATTACCTTGCCTGAGAATCACAGTGTTGGACCAGGAATTCTCAACCCATGTATGGATTTCAGGGGATGCAGGAATACCCAGAAATTGTACTTAAAACTGGTATATGTACACTGCTGCAATATTCTGGGTCCAGAGCTTTCATCAGGAAATGCTCAAGAATCCATGAGTAAAACAGGTTAAAAAGCAAGGCTAACGCTCATTTTGCAAATGATACTAGATCAGAATGAGATCACAGAACTATGTAATGCTCTTTCTATAGCTTCAAGATGCTTCCCAGTTAATGTAAACTTTGCAACCACAAAAGTAATTTGCACCACTTATATCTCACATCCTAGCTCCCAATCATCCATAACAAAAAGAAGTCACCAATGACCCATACAGAAGGCATATTTCAAATAATTTATATATGACGTTGGATTGTACCACATAAGCTTTTCTGGGGAACAGTCTTCCTAATGAGCAAACAGAAACCGACAGTGACATCTGGTGACTAGGACAAAAAGAATAAAAAAAATAGCAACCTGTAATTCAACAAGTACAAAGGTCCTGGTAATGAAGTGGATAATCTACAGAAAGAAAAGAACTTGGGGACAGAAGAAACCCACACCTACAGATTGAAGCACATCATGCAGAAGACAGCATGTGAATCCTACATAAGTCTTCACCGATTCAACAAATATTTACAGAGCATTTACAGCAGGCATGCTCTCTGCGCTTAAGTATTCCTCAAAGCAAAATTACTAACTCAACTCTCTTTCCTCTTTCACACCCACCTTATCGATAATGCTGTTAACAATGAGGGGATTTTTCAAAATGTGTTGCCCAATCCCAGTGTTGAACATGAGTCCTGGAACAACAACAAAAAAAAAAAAACAAAATAGCTTTAATTTCCCAACCTGATTAGACATTAGACCGTCCTGGAGAAGAAAGCAGAAAGCAGAATGGGATGGGGGAAGACTTCTGCAACAACCAGAGACACCAAACGTCGATCTTGGAGCTGGGACTGACATAGCGCTTTAAGCCCATCCCTTCAGCGGACAAGGCCGAAGGCGGCGTGGGGGCCTGCGAGCCGGCCGCGTTCCGGGAGCCCCAGACTTCCGCGCTCACGGGAGCGGCCCCGGCTCGGGTTAACGTGTGATCAGCCCCGCTGGAAGGCCCGGCCCACGCCCAGACCCCCTCCCGGCTGCCCGGACCTCCGGTGCTCTTCAGCTCCTGGCGCTGTTCCTGCCGCTTCCGGCGCCGGACGCTCGCCCCCGACTTGACTTTCGGCATCTCTGCGGGGTGCGGGCTCCGAGGCCCGAGAAGGTCAGGAGGACCAAAGCCGGCAGCCCGAGCCACGGCACCACATGGTACTCGCCGCGCCCCGCCACACGCGCCACTCCTGGCCACGAGGGGGAGGGGCGAGCACCCCGCGAGGTGAGCCCCGGGCTCCGCCCCCAGGCAAGAGGGCGGACCTTGGAGCCCAATGGCTGCTGGGAATTGTAGTCACGAGCCGGAGGAAAGTCTACCCTCACCGATTCCGGCAGTTTGGATTGGCTGTCTAGTTTAGAGTCAGGGGCGGTGTTTCTCGTCCCTAACCCCACAGGAGTCACTTAAGCACCGCAGATGGCGGTGTAAGTTCCACGTTGTGGAGATTTAAATTGTATGCGATTAGGCCCGCGATTGCTTTATCAGGCCAGGTTCCGGGATCGCGGGAATTTAAAACAGGTATTTTCCCTCTGGTTTCCCCGCAGGTCCCCAAAAAACACGGTGGGGTGGAAAACCCAGGATCCTTTGGAGCGGTGAATTTCTACACTGCTAGCGTTTTGGAAAGGACCTCTGAGAGTGGAATTAGCTTTTTGTTTCACTAGGGCTACTGGTTGCTTTACTTCCTTTATTGTCACGTCATTCATTTCCTACACATTTACTGAGCTCCGGGTGTGTATCAGACACTGCTGGATGCTGGGGATTCAAAGTTAAACAAGAAAATGCCTTGCTCAAAGTTCCGTTGAGAGAGAGAGGCCAAAAAAAGTGCAAAATGCTGTAAATGTACTAATAGATATTAGGTATGCGTTGGGTTTTGCTGTAGGACATTGTACTCGACTGTAAGCTCCAGGAACACGAAGTCCACATCTGTTTTGACTGTCAGTGTAATGACTTTTAGTTTCTAATTTTTCTAGTGTACCCTATTGCCTTTAAGAAACAGTTTCTTCCTATCATTACTATGACTCTTCCCTGTGCTATTAATTGCCCGAAGTTCAAAGCCTTGGTTTTACTCTGTCCTTTCTTTGTGGTAATTCTAACTCAGGAAAAAACTCATAACCTAGTAGCATCTTCAACTACCTATTTCATTCCATTAATCATGTATTTATTCCACAACTTCTGGAGAGTCAACAGTGTGCCAAGCAGTGAGTCAAATACTGGAAATAAAAAGATGAACATAAAATGATCTCTGCTGGCCCTAACCGGTTTTAACAGGTTTTCAACACCATCTTGGCACTTTAAGTGATTAGGCCATTAGGATGTGGAAACAGGGGTATCATTGTTGATGTCAGATGGATCCTGGCTGAAAGCAGAAAATACCAGAAAGATGTTTACCTGTGTTTTATTGACTATGCAAAGGCATTGGACTTCGTGGATTATAATAAGCTATGGATAATATTGCAAAGAAAGGGAATTCCAGAACACTTAATTGTGCTCATGAAGAACCTGTACATAGATCAAGAGGCAGTTGTTCAAACAGAACAAGGGGATGCTGTGTGGTTTAAAGTCAGGAAAGGTGTCAGGGTTGTATCCTTTCACCATACCTATTCAATCTGTATGCTGAGCAAATAAACTGAGAAGCTGGACTATATGAAGAAGAATGGGGCATCAGGATTGGAGGAAGACTCGTTGACAACCTGCGTTATGCAGATGACACCACCTTGCTTACAGAAAGTTAAGAGGACTTGGGGCACTTACCGATGAAGATTGAAGACCACAGCCTTCAGTATGGATTACACCGCAACATAAAGAAAACAAAAATTCTCAGAAACTGGACCGATAAGCAACATCGTGATCAACATAGAAAAGATTGAAGTTGTCAAGGATTTCATTTTATTTGGATGCACAATCAACGCCCAAGGAAGCAGCAGTCAGGAAATCAAAAGACGCATTGTATTGGGCAAATCTGCTGCAAAAGACCTCTTTAAAATGTTGAAAAGCAAAGATGTCACATTGAGGACTAAGGTGCGCCTGACCCAAGCCATGGTGTTTTCAATTGCCTCATATGCATTCGAAAGCTGGACGATGAATAATGAGGACTGAAGAAGAATTGATGCCTTTGAATTGTGGCATTGGTGAAGAATATTGAATATACCATGGACTGCCAAATGAAGGAATAAATATGTCTTGGAAGAAGTATAGCCAGAATGCTTCTTAGAAGCACGGATGGCAAGACTACGTCTCACATATTTTGGACATGTTGTCAGGAAGGATCAGTCCCTAGAGAAGAACATCATGCTTGGTAAAGTAGAGGGCCAGCAAAAATAGGAAGACCCTCAACAAGATGGATTGATACAGTGGCTGCAACAATGGGCTCAAGCATAACAGTGATTGTGAGAATGGCGCAGGACCAGGCAGTATTTCTTTCTGTTGTACATAGGGTCACTATGAGTTGGAAACAACTCGATGGCACCTAATGACAACAAAACAGTAGCTCATTAAGTGCAAAATACATATAAGCACCTTGCCTCTGTGTAGAGACTTAACACGCTAACAAAGGAAAATTGACCTCTTCCTCCATCCCAGGGAATCAAATCCTTGTCTAAAGAAAAATGCATAGTCATCCCCAGGCTCTGGCCACCTTCTCAAAGATCGATTCTGAATATTTATTATAAATTTACATTTCCTTGTCTGCTCTCTGTAAAAGCTCCCCGCCTCAAGCTACCTAGGAGCATTCTTGGAAGTGGCAGCACTGACTGTTCCTTTCCTTGCGCCACAAAATAAACACCTTCCTCACTGGTAGATGGGCAAGGAAACAAAACATACCAGTTGAGACATCCTAAATACAGTTTTAATGAATTTTACCTTTTAACATCAATATAATGTAAAATTCAGTAGATTCTAAAATATAGTTAAAAAATTAAATCTTTGATTATCATGAATTTAAGAATCAGATATATCCGAAGTAAAAATTAATCACAGAGATGTAGTACATAAAGCTAATATGTTTCCTGGACTCCAAAGATAAGACTACCACATTGAAAACAAAATAACATCATCAACAACAACAAATGAAGAAGCTTAACTTAAAAAAAAAAATTAGAAAATACAGAAAGTAGAAAGAACGTGAAAAAATTACCTATAACCTCACTACCCACTGATAGCTTTGATGGGTGTTTTGGCATTTTTTTTTTAATTTTCTTTTAGTATTTTAGCGACACATGTTTTTACATAGTTGAGATCATACTGTATATAAAACTCACTTAAATAATTTCTTTTCTAAGGAACCGCACAAAGCACAAAGTTAAAGAAATCCCAAATTTCCAACTCTTCCAAATTTCTGTACTACTCCATCATCTCTAATATCAACTACTCTCCCTCCTGTCTTTGGGTTCTATAATTCACTACAGGATCTCATAGAATTCATGAACCATATCAAGGAAGTGGCTCATGCAGTTGGAATAATGGACCCTTTAGGAATCTAGGAAGTGGAGTAGTAATTAAGAGCTATGGCTACTAACCTAAAGGTCAGTAGTTGGAATCCACCAGGCACTCCTTGGATACTCTACGGGGCAGTTCTACTCTGTCCTATAAGGCCACTATGAGTCAGAATTGACTCAACCACTATGGGTTTTTGGTTTGGGGATCTAAGGAAAAAGTCTATGACGTAGAAAAATGCACATGCAAAAATTTTCCATACACTTGGAAGTTCCATCTACAGCTACTATGAGTCCAAAATCTAGTCATATACTACATCCAAAACAATATGCATAGCTTGATAAATAATTTCATGCTACTGCATTTCATTGCCATATTCCCAGATTCTTTGGAGGAAAGGGCAAAAAATGCATACAAATTAAAGTCTTTTGGGGTTCTGAACTGGTATTGTGTCTGTTCAGGATATTTTTTTTCTTTTTTTATTGTGTATTCAGGATATTTCTGAAATATAAATTCCGTGTTTCCCCCAGCGTATGGTTAAGAATTGAAACAGGAAAGGAGAAAGTTGAAGCAATTGCTAAATTAATTGAAACATTGGCATCCCTCACCCCTCAGGCTCAAGTAGATTCCAAGAAAATAAGTACAATGACAATGCAACTCTTCACTTCAAAATAATTATATTATTATAACTAACTTTTATTAAATATTTAGTATGTGTCACTATTCTAAGTGTGTTTTTTTCATGTACCAAGTATTGAACTGTAAACATTTTATATGATTTATTTTATTAATCCTCATCACCACCTGTCGTGGATTGAATTGTGTATCCCAAAAATATGTGTCAACCTGGCTAGGCCATGATTCCCGGTATTGTGTAGCTGTCCACCATTTTGTGATTTGATATGATTTTCCTATGTGTTGTAAATCCTACCTCTGTGATGTTAATGGGGGCCCTGGTGGCACAGTGGTTAAGAGCTAAGGCTGCTAACCAAAAGGTCAGCAATTCAGATCCACCAGCTGTTCCTTGGAAACCCGATGGGGCAGTTCTTCTCCGTCCTATTGGGTCACTATGGAATCAAAGGCATCGGGTTTGGTTTGTTTGGTTTTATGATGTTAATAGTGCAGGATTAGAGGCAGTTATGTTAATGAGGCAGGACTCTTTTGAGATATAAAAAAAGAGAAGCAAGCAGAGAGACAGGGGAACCTCACACCACCAAGAAACAGGAGCCAGGAGAATCGGGTGTCCTCTGGATCCAGGGTTCCTTGCACTGAGAAGCTCCTCCACCGAGAAGACTGGAAGATTGATGACAAGGACCTTCCCTCAGAGCTGACAGAGAGAGAAAGCCTTCCCCTGGAGCTGGCACCCTGAATTTGGACTTGTAGCCTTCTAGACTGTGAGACTTAACCACTACTTCACTTCCTAGATTCCTAAAGCATCTATTATTCCAATAGGTTAAGATTTACTTTTCTAAACCAATTTCTTCCTTTTAATTTGAATTAGGTAATTTATTATTTTTTTTTACTTACTACACATTTCTTTATACCTTGTTACTCCAAGTGTGATCCATGGAGCAGCAGCACTGGCATCACCTAAAAACATGTTAGAGATGAAGACTCTCAGGCCCTATCTCAGACCAACTGAATCAGGGTCTGTATTTTAACAAGATCCCCAAGTGATTCTATGCACACTTAAAGTTTGAGATGTGCTACCTTTCAGTAAAATCAGAAGATACAGTCAAGCAAAAAGAAAATAAAACATGCCTACAATACCATCCAATTAGTGATAGACACTTAACACAATGGCATATAAAACTCTTTCAAACCCTCCTATACATATTTATTTCCAAAAATGGAACCTTACTGAACATACTGTTTTGTAAACCACTTTTTTCACTCAATGATGCATTGTGAATGTTAACATGTGAACAAATACATTTAAACATTTTTAAAAGTTAAGTGGTCATTTTTAATGACCAATTTATATTTAATTATATGTGGATTATTTAATCTCTTTCTTGGTGGTAATTTAGGGAATATTTATCTTTTTACTTAAAAAAAAAAAAAGCCCTTGTGTGATGAACGTTCTTGTAATACAGGGCTTATTATTGCCTTGTTCGAATCCTAACACTGTCACTTACTAGCTGTGTGACTTCAGGCAGGTTACTTCTCTGCGCTTCAGTTTCCTCATCTGTAAAATGGGCATAATAGGGGCATATACCTCATAGGGTTGTTTTGAAGATTAAAATAGATGATTCACGTAAAGATCTTAGAATTGTACCTGGCACACTTTAAGTTCTCAATAAATGTCACCAAATATTATTATTGATCTTTATGAACACTCCTAATTTTTCTTTTTAATGACAAGATGATAAGAAAACTTAGGTCATCCAGCTAGTAACAGAGGCAGAGGCAGGCAGGACTGGATTTCCTTTTAAAATTATTCCGCCCTTACTATCCCTATGGAGTAGAGCCCCCAGGAAGTTCTGGAATTTATATTGTAATAATTTTTCTTTGCTGCTAAAAAAAAAAATTTTAATGCGACAGAGTCAAACTGCCCCATAGAGTTTTCTTGGCTGGGGCCGCTTGGGGGATTTAGAACCTTTAAGACTTATGGTTAAGCAGTCGAGCATTTAATCGTTGCACCACCAGAGCTCCCTACGTGTAGAATATCAAGCCCATTCCCGTCATGTCGATTCGGACTCATAGCGACCCTATGAGTGGAATAGGAAAGGGGACATAGTCCTGGTTTAAGCTTCAGCCAACCAAGACGATACTCGATTTTCCTGGGAATGGGGCAACAGAAAGTCCGGTTTCTATGGTTACGGATCTGGCCGCTTCCAGGGTCCCACCTCCAAGTACTGAGCAAGCGCATACCCTGATTTCCACAACGGACGCCTTTGCCTTAGCTGAGGAAGCCCCTCCCTCCTCTTCCTGCCCCTAGCCTATCGCCTTCTTTCTTTGCCCTTCCATGCGCTTTGGTGCCTGTGACGCAGTTTTCGCGCGTCCGCGTCGTTTGGAGCTGCGACGCTGAACATGGCGTGTTCCTAGAAGCGGCTTTCGACATCAGTAGGCGGCGGCGTGTGGACTAGAAGCGCGGGGCGTGGGACCAACCGACGCCGCTTCGTGTTCGGGAGTAGGAGCAGGAGAGCCGGGCCATTCCGGACCGAATCAAACGGTGAGGCCCCGGCCTGACAGTCCCCGAGCGCACGCGAGCGGAAGGGAGGAGTGGGTTGGGCAGCGGAGACCCAAGGAACGGGGGAGGAACGTGGGGCTACCGGGGACAAGGGATAGCAGTGGCGAGGCGAGGGCGGCCTGCAGGCGTGGCTTTCTGCATAACCGTAGGAACCTCTGGGAGCTGGGCGCGCACCGAGTGAGCCCGGGGTGGAGAAGCATGGCCGCGGAGGAATAGGGCGCTGGGAGGCAAGGACCGTGTGCCAAGATGAGGAGAGCGGAGGATACCCATTGGGGCTCCGGTTGCGGGCCAGGATGATGCATTTGCCCTTGCGGGATAGGTAGTGCAGATTTTGAGAGAACGTGATGGTCTGTAGTGTAAAACCAGTGGTTTTTTTTTTTTTTGGCTTATATGACACTGTAATGGCAATTCTGTGAAAGCTTTAAGCGTTATACCCTTCCCTTGTTATTAATGGAAAAGTAAAGAAAGGTACATATGAGAGGAGCTTCATGCTGAGGTATGGTCGCCAATGCTCAAGCCCAGCGACTCCTTGCAGTTTTATATTTGGGGGTATTTCATGCAGTAAATACGTTTTGAGGTCTTTTGCATTTGTTATTTTTCTCCATTTTATGACATGGTGGGTGAGGGATTTACCTTTCTTATCTCAAAGTGATTTGACTAAATTGCTAGAATTGGTAAATTGCCTGCTGGTGCTAAGGTGGCACATGACATACTTCCGCCATTCCCGTTTTAAAGGAACTCATTTCTAGTGTGGTCAACAACAACAAAACCAAACCCATTGCTCTCAAGTCAATTCCAACTCCTAGTGACCCTGTGAGTGGAATAGAACTGTCCCATATGTTTCCCAAGCCTGTAAATCTTTATAGAAACAAGACTGCTGGATCTTTCTCCCACAGAGCGACTGGTGAGTTCAGACTGCTGCCAGAAAGTCAGCGCTTAACTGCTGTGCCATCAGGCCTCCTCTCCAGTATGACCAAAAAACAAAACAAAAAACCAAAAAATAACCATTGCCATCAAGTCAATTTCAGCTCATTGTGACCCTTTAAGACAAAGTAGAACTGCCTCATAGGGTTTCCAGGGCTGCAGTCTTTGTGGAGAATACCTGGTGGCATACTGGTCAAGAGCTCGGCTGCTAATCAGAAAGTTGACAGTTCAGATCCATGAGCTACTCCTGGGAAATCCCTTAGGGCAGTTGTACTCTGTTCTGTAGGGTCCCTATGAGTCAGAATTGACTCCACGGCAATGGGTTAATCTTTACAGAAGCAGACCACCATATCTTTCTTCTGCAGAGTGGCTGGTGGATTCCAACAGCTGACCTTTTGGTTAGCTTCTGAGCACTGTAATCACAAGGGCTCCTTTCTAGGGCGGTAGTGCCCTTGAAATTTGGTTATTTTTCGGGAGGGAGTAAGCAAGAGCACTTTACTGCAATAATGTTTTTTTTTTTTTCTTGGGTAAGGCAGCTCCTCTATTTTCACGTTATTTCAAACTTCTCTGTTTAGTGCAGATACTTCAGGTTAAGGAGAGTGACTCTGCTTTCTGAGACATCCATTGCATCAGATCTTTTCTGACATCTTTCTTCACTGAGGAAGATTTATGTGAAATTAGAATGAGAATTTCCTTTCCTTTTTGCTATAGGATTGTAATTCTTCCCCTGGAACCTAGCACAGGGAATACTGCAAACGGTTTAATTATAGCTGTGGTTTGTGGCCATGTACTAATTGCCCTAGGACAGGGACCTGTCTTTGCCCTACTTTCCGTGCCTAAAGCAGAAGAAATTTTTTACCGTAAACATTTTGAGTGGAAGTTCTGTTATAACAAATACGTAAAGATTATTTTGTAATTAATATAAAAATATTTAGATTTTATGACAGTGTATATGTATTTGCATTCAGGACCAAACTAGAATGCAGAATAATCCTGGTGGACATGTGGCAGTTCAAATATACTGAAGATTTTTCCAGAAATATGCATATTTACAGAGATAAAAATATTTCTGTTTTGGGAAAGCTGATTTGTTTAAGGGAAACCCTGGTGAGCTACGGCTTGCAAATCAAAAGGTCATCAGCGTGAATCCCCCAGGCGCTCCTTGGAAACCCTTTGGGACAGTTCTGCTCTGTCTTACAGGGTTGCTATGTAATGGAATCGACTCGACTGGCAGTGGATTTGGTTTGGTTTGGTAATTTAGGATTTTAACCTTTGTATGTATGTGCATATGTGTTCCCACGTGTGTGTTCTCATTCCTCTGAATTTGGTGTTACTAATGGTGATAATGATTTTTCCCCCTTTATTTGTACCAAATGGGCATTATAGTTAATTTCAGCATGGTAAGACACATTTAGTGCACGTGCGAGCCTGGTGGGTCTTTGACTTTCTAAATATCAGGCTAATTACAGATAAGCACACAATTATAAACTTTGTGTGGCTAGTAACTGCTCCTGTTTTCCACGATGGCTATTAACCTACTGTCTTCCCTCCTTACTCTCCACGATAATATTATCTTCTTCACAGAGAAAATGCATTGGGTGGGAATTTCATTGCTTTCTCTCCTCTTTCACCTGCGAACATGTCTTCCTCTACGTGTCTGTCTCTTAATTGTGCTTCAGGTTTTTTCTCCTCAGTGACGAATTTTCCTCAGTTACCTCTTTTTCAGTTTCAACTGGCACTAGGCAGAATTTAAACATATGTAAGCCTCTCATAAGGAGCCCTGGTGGTGCAATGGTTAAGCACTCAGATGGTAGCTGAAGGGTTGGTGATTCGAACCCACCAACCGCTCCATGGGCGAAAGACGTGGCAGTTGGCTTCTGTAAAGATGGCAGCCTTGGAAACCCTATGGGGCAGTTCTCTGTCCTGTAGGGTCGCGATGAGTTGGAATCGACTCGGTGGCAGTGGGTTTGGTTTTTGCCTTAAGCCTCTCGTGTCGAATACCCTCTCCCTCCCTTTTCAGGTTGTTTTATGATTTACAGTAAAACCTGCTAAAGCTGGAACATGTGTAAGGCAGAAACCTGTTGAGAAGGAAAATGCGAATATTTTCCAGTAAAATGAGTGATAGAAAAGTGGTAAGAATGCACACTGTCAAAGGTGGAAAACTTATGAGACCCGGAAAAACAAGGCAGTCTGGTCAAATTCTAGCTCTCACAAATTTCACTGTAATTTCCTTAAGTTTCATGAAAGAGTTATCTGCGTTCATTTTCTCCATATCCCTTATTATTCTTTTTTCAGTATATTGCGGTCTGCTGGTCCCCTGAAGTCACTGAATTTGGTGGGGTGGTGATCACTGTTGACCATTTGACATTTTTGGCCACTGGATCCTTCTTGAAATTCTCTTCTTTAGCTTCTAGGGTACCATCTTTTCTTTATTACTGCCTATGTCTTGCCTAACCTTTTCTTTTCTTATCTTTTTTCTTTAACTGCTTCATTCTGGGATTCTGTCTTCTGTTCTCTTCCCACTGCCTACTCTCCTTAAATGGTCTCATCTCTGGTGACTTCAGCTGCTCTTTCTATTTCAATGGCTCTCAAATCTCTGTCTCTTTAACACAGATTGTTTTTCAACTCCGACTTGTTGTGGTTGTGTTAAGATACCTTAAACTTATATCAAAAAAATTATATTTCTCTCCCTTCCTGAAGTTGCTTCTCTTCCTCCTGTGATCCAAGCACCAATGAGTTGGAGACACCAAGAGCCTTAAAACTCTTTCCACTTATTACCCTTGTGTGCCATCCCTATCCTTAAGTATCTAACTACAGGAAAACCTGTGAGAGCTGGAACTCAACAGGACTGCCTTGTTTTTCGGGGCTCACAAGTTTTCTGCCTCTGATAGGGTGCAGTCTGTCGATTTCTGTTAGGGGAAAATATTTGAGTTTTCCTTTTCTGACAAGTTTTTTGCTTTACACAGATCCCAGCTTCCACAGCTTTTACTGTGTTTACCAAATCTTGGCTATTTCACCTGCTTTTTCACTGCTGCTACTACCTTAGTTCATATTATCATTTATTATCTGGATTTTTGTGTAAACTGCCTAGATGATTTCCCTGCTTCCAAGGATGTTTACCACCCCTCCCACCCTGTCTTTTTCTGTAGGCAGACTGTGGTGTTCTGTAGTCCATGCAAACCTTCAGATTAAAATCCAAACCACCTAGCGTTAAAAATAAGGACCTTAGTTTTTTGAACCTTGCTTGCTTTTTCTCTTTTCACCTGCCTCACATTCTTGGGTCATGCCAAACTATTTACAGCCCTCATAAATGGTAGGATATTCTGAAAAATTCAAACTTTTATGTGTTGTTATACCATCTGCCTACAGTGTACCCACTGCTTGTCTGACAAACCCCCATAATGCACTTATCTGGATAACTCCTACTGAACTTCCAGGACTCATCTCAGTGCTACCTTCTTCCGCTCTGGGAACTCTTCCCTAGCTTCCCTAGGGTGAGTTAGGTCCTCATCTTATGTTTTTCCAAAAGCAGCTTATTGTAGCCTTTGTACTGTACTGTAATTATAGTTTTTCCTTGTCTTTTTTTCCTTTCTAGACATGAATGCAAAGACTCCCTTATTTATTTTTGTATCTCTCAGAATAGTACCTGGCTAATAGAAGCTGCTTTACTGAATACTGTGAATGCAAGTTGAATATCCAGAGTTAACGATAAAGGTGGAATGTTAGACTGAGGTGAAGGTTAGATGGAGTAGTCTTGGAAAGTCAGAGATTTGGGTACTTTTTGTGGTGTTACACTCCTGTAAGCAGAGATTGGGATTTATTTATTGAATTTATTTAACAAGTATTTATTCATCACTTTCATATATGCTAAGTTTTATTCTGGGAATATAGCTTTGAATAAATCAAAGTCTCTAGTCTCTGAACAATAAGCACATGTATATTAGAATGTCAGATAGTTAAAAGTCCTATGCAGAAAAGTTAAGAAGGGTATTAGGACCAGAGAGACTGGTTGAGGGATGAGCTATTTTAGATTGGTAAGGGAACAGTTCTTTGAGTAGTGGACAATTTGAGCAGAGACTGGAAGGAAGTGAATGAACAAGACATGCAGATGTCTATAGGCAAAAGCTTTCCAGCCAGAGGAAACAAATTCAATAAAGAAAGAACCAGACACATTTTACATAGCCGTTTCCCTAAAATGGACACGTTGTCTCTAACTCTGTCTTAACTACCGACAATAAAGATGACTATTGTCTTTACCTTTGTCTCTTTGTAAGTCTCTGTAGGAGTTTTTTTGGTTATAGCACCTGAAGTGGAACTACTGGATCATAGGGTATGTACATTTTGTTGTTAGGTGCTTTCGAGTAGATTTCAACTCTCAGTGACCCTATGTACTACGGAATGAAACACCACCTAGTCCTGTCCCATGTTCACAATTGTACTTGAGCCCATTGTTGCAGCCACTGTGTCAGTCCATCTTGTTAGGCTCTTCCTCTTTTTCGTTGACCCTGTACTTTACCAAGCACGATGTCCTTCTCCAGGGGCTGATCCCTCTTGATAACATGTCCAAAGTATGTAAGATATAGTCTCACCATCCTTGCCTCTAAGGGGCATCCTGGTTGTACTTCTTCCAAGACAGATTTGTTTGTTCTTTTGGCACTCTGTGATATTCTTCGCCAACACCACAATTCAAAGGCATCAATGATTCTATTTTCCTTATTCGTTGTCCAGCTTTCACATGCATATGATGCGATTGAAAATACCATAGCTTGGATCAGGAGCACCTTAGTCCTCAAGGTAACATCGTTCCATTTCAACACTTTGAAGAGGCCTTTCACGGCAGATTTGCCCAACGCAATGCATCTCTTGACTTCTACTTCCATGGGTGTTGATTGTGGATCCAAGTAAAATGAAATCCTTGACACCGTCAGTCTTTTCTCCGTTTATCGTGATGTTGCTCATTGGTCCAGTTGTGAGGATTTTGTTTTATTTTGAGGTGTAATCCATACTGAAGGCTACTGTCTTTGATTTTCATCAGTAAGTGCATTAAGTCCTCTTCACTTTCAGCAAGCAAGTTTGTGTCGTCTGCATAATGCAGGTTGTTAATGAATCTTCCTCCAATCCTGATGCCCTGTTCTTCATACAGCCCAGCTTCTTGTATTATTTGCTCAGTATGCGAATTGAATAGGTATGATGAAAGGATACAACCCTGGCGCACACCTTTCCTGTCTTTAAACCAATCAGTATCCCCTTGTTCTGCCTGAACAACTGCCTCTTGATCTATGTACAGGTTCCTCATGAGCACAATTAAGTGTTCTGGAATTCCCATTCTTTGCAGTGTTACCTGTAATTTGTTATGATCCACACAGTTGAATGCCTTTACATAGTCAGTAAAACACACGTAAACACCTTTCTGGTATTCTCTGCTTTCAGCCAGGATCCATCTGGCATCAGCAGCGATTCCCCTGGTTCCACGTTCTTTTCTGAATCTGGCCTGAGTTTCTGTCAGTTCCCTGTCAATATATTGCTACAGCTGCTTTTGAATGATCTTCAGCAAAATTTTATTTGCATGTGATATTAATGATATTGTTCGATAATCTCCGCATTTGGTTGGATCACCTTTCTTGGGAATAGGGATAAATATGGATCTCTTCCAGTCAGTTGCCCAGGTAGCTGTCTTCCAGATCTCCTGGCGCAGAAGAGTGAGTGCTTCCAGCACTGCATCTGTTTGTTGAAACATCTCAGATGATATTCCGTCAATTCCTGGAGCCTTGTATGCCTTCAGTATAGCTTGGACTTCTTTCTTCAGTACCATCAGTTCTTGATCATATGCTGCCTCTTGAAATGGCTGAACGTTGACCAATTCTTTTTGGTATAATGACCCTGTGTGTTTTTTCCATTTTCTTTTGATGCTTCCTGCGTCGTTTAACATTTTCCCCGTGGAATTCTTCACTATTGCAGCCTGAGGCTTGAATTTTTTCTTCAGTTCTTTCAGCTTGAGAAATTCCAAACGTGTTCTTCCGTTTTGGTTTTCTTTCTCCAGCTTTTGAACATGTCATTATAATACTTTGTCTTCTCGAGCCACCCTTTGAAAGCTTGTGTTCACTTCTTTTACTTCATCATTTCTTCCTTTTGCTTTAGCTACTTAACGTTCAAGAACAAGTTTCAGTGTCTCTTCTGACATCCATTTCGGTCTTTTCCTTCTTTCTTGTCTTTTTAATGACCTCTTGCTTTTTTTATGGATGATATCCTTAATGTCATTCCACAACTCGTCTGGTCTTCAGTCGTCAGTGTTCAACGTATCAAATCTATTCTTGAGATGGTCTATAAATTCAGGTGGGATATACTCAAGGTCATACTTTAGCTCTTGTGGACTTGTTCTCATTTTCTTCAGTTTCCAACTTGAACTTGCACTTGAGCAATTGATGCTCTGTTCCGCAGTTGGCCCCGGCCTTGTTCTGACTGATGATATTAAGCTTTTCCATCCTCTCTTCCCACAGATGTTGTCAGTTTGATTCCTGTGTATTCCATCTGGTGAGGTTCACATATATAGTCGCTGTTTATGTTGGTAAAAAAAGTATTTGCAATGAAGAAGTTGTTGGTCTTGCAAAATTCTGTCATTCAATCTTCGGCATGTTTCTGTCACCAAGGCCATATTTTCCAACTACTTTTCCTTCTTTGTTTCCAACTTTTGCGTTCCAATCACCAGAAATTATCAGTGCGTCCTGATCGTGTGTTTGATCAATTTCAGACTGCAGCAGCTGGTAAAAATCTTCAGTTTCTTCATCTGTGGCCTTAGTGGTTGGGGCGTAAATTTGAGTAATGGTCTTATTAACTGGTCGTCCTTGTTGGTGTGTGGATATTATCCTATCACTGACAGCATTGTACTTCAGGATAGATCTTGAAATGTTCTTTTTGACAATGAATGCAACGCTATTCCTCTTCAATTTGTCATTCCTGGCATAGTCGACCATATGATTGTCTGATTCAGAATGCCCAATGCAAGTCCATTTTAGCTCACTAATGCCTAGGATATCGATCTTTATGGGTTCCATTTTATTTTTGATGATTTCCAGTTTTCCTTGATTCATACTTCGTATATTCCAGGTTCCAATTATTACTGGATGTTTGCAGCTGTTTCTTCTCATTTTGAGTCGTGCCATATTAGCAAATGAAGGTCCCGAAAGCTTGACTTCATCTACATCTTTAAGGTCAACTCTACTTTGAGGAGGCAGCTCTCCCCAGTTGTCTTTTGAGTACCTTCCAACCTCGGGGGCTCATCTTCCGGCAGTACATCTGACAGTGTTCCGCTGCTATTCATAAGGTTTTCACTGGCTTATTTTTTTCAGAAGTAGACTGCCAGGTCCTTCTTTCTAATCTGTGTTAGTCTGGAAACTCAGCTGAAACCTGGGTGACCCTGCTGGTGTCTGAATACCTGTGGCGTAGCTTCCAGCATCACAGCAACATGCAAGCCCCCACAGTATGACAAACTGCTAGACATATGGGAGGATATGTACGTATATTTACTTAATTTCATTACAGATGGCAAGAGCGCTCTCCAAATTGGTTGTACCAGTATATACGCCTTGCAGCAATGCCTAAGTGTTTCTGTCCATGTATCCTTGGCAGCACTGAATATTGTTGTAAAGTCAATGACTGTCTAGGTGAACTCTCTCTACAAGAATTAGATTCTTCTAAGATAAAGCGTTATAGACGGTGATGTTCTGGACCAGTAATTAAACTACCAATCAAAGAAGATTATATTTGGAGAGGACTGATGATCGTGTGCCCCGATGATCAGGAGCCCGGGTGGCACACTGGTTAAGGGCTTGCCTGCTCACCTAAAGATCAGCGGTTCGAACTCACCAGCCACTCTGCGGGAGAAAGATATGGCAGTCTGCTTCCATAAAGGTTACAGCCTTGGAAACCCTGTGGGGCCAGTTCTCTTATAGGGTCGCTGTGTGTCAGAGTTGACGCAATGGCAGTAGGTTTTTTGGTTTAGATGATCATGTGTTTAACACTTAAACTTATCAAAAGGTTTTGACTAAACTTTGATTAGTTCTAGTCTGTTAGTTTAGGCTGTAGGTATTATTTTGATTCAAAGAACAATGTCTTGCTCAAAATCAGGCTTCAAACTTCTATCTCTTTGTTTTCACCAGAGAAGGAACTTTAACAGTGATAAGCATAACTGACGTTCTCTAATAGTTTTTATACAGATGTGTATTTCTGTGTTTCAGCTAAAGAGGGTGATGGTAACGTTAGTTGGGGCCTCACAGATGGGCACTTCTGGGTTGGGGTCACTGTTGTTTAGGATAAGGTCCTTAACTTTTCCTGCTAGCCCAGGCACAATCAGCCTTGGAGGACTTTCATGTCTACCCAACAGGCAAGACACTTAATAGCAATTTATCAATGCCATTTTACTAATAACTCAGCAAGACCCAAATACTAAGGTTTATTAGAGCGTACTTCTCTTGCAGCAGCCTTCTGCCCTGTTGACTATCTTCTTACATGTTCTGTAATTGACCCATTTATTTGTTTGCCTCTACCCACTAGAATAGAAGCTCCATAAGGTCATGAGTTTTTATCTTTTTAGTTCATGGATGTATCTCAAATGCTGTACGATGTCTGGCATTTGTAATTTTTTAATAAAAATTTGTTGAATGAATGAATGTAGAAAAAATTACATGCCAAGTAAGTGTTGGAAGGTTGATTGGTGAGTACAGGATTAGAACAAAGGGAGTTAGTTAAGCCCAGTGGAAAGTATTGTTAAATTTTGTTGGCTCGATGTATCCCATTTTACCGAACGGACTGTTCATCCATTGATTGATCTACTCATTTTTATCATTTCAACGTTCCATTATTTTTGGAATATCTTGTGGATATTTTTTTCTGTGATATAATTCGTATTCTTTCTAGGAGGATTGTTTCTTTGACCTCTTTCTGTCTCACCTTTTCTAAGTCTGCTTTTCACCCTTAGAAATTACAATTTACCGTATTGCTGTGTTTACTTAATGGGACGTTATTGAACATTTGCTCCATCCCTGACACTCTGCTCGGCACAGGCATATATAGATGAATAAACCCAGTTCTTGCCTTTAAACAGCTCCCAATTTAGTAGATGAGAAACAAGTAAACAAGGTGGTAAGTGTAGTAGTAGAAATGCATACTAGGTGGAATGGTTGCACGGAGGAAGGAGCGCTTTATTATCTGGTGCAGTTAAAGACTTCCAGAGGAGGTGATGCCTGCTGTGAACAGCAGCTTTAGTCACCTCTGTGTCACGGTCCATTAGCTGCCATTTAAAAAGAAAACGCCTTTTATTATGAAAAAGTTTAGACATGTACAAAAGTATGTAGAATTATATAATGAACCCCCGTCCATCCATCACCCAGCTTTAACAATTATCAGGTCATAGTTAGTCTTATTTCATCTACCTGTTTCTCCTCTAACTAAATTTGTAGTGGGATCTAGAAGCTTGGTCAGATGCAGATTTATTTATTTTTTCAAGCTGTCGTTCTTTTAAGATTTTGGTTTCTGAAAGTAATAAATGCCCCTTCCTTTAATTTCTAATATGGCAACTTTTATGTTTTGATAATCTATAAACTCTTCCCTGATCTTCTTCACAGAAATTCCTTTCTTTCTTGTTTTTGACATGTTGTTTTTCTCTAGTTTGATTTTGCCTCCAAGCAGTTTAGCAATTTTATAATATCTCTATTTCATAATTCCTCAAAAATATATTTTCTGCCTCTTTTTCTTCTCTTTTAGGCTTTGTTTATAGATCATGATTTGACTTACAGGAATGTGACTATCTTTGAAAAAGATGGTGTCTTTCTCTCCTGTCCCGGTGGAAATGTTCTACGCTAATACATTGCAAGGAAACCCTGGTGGCATAGTAGTTAAGTGCTATGGCTGCTAACCAAGAGGTTGGCAGTTCAAATCCACCAGGCGCTCCTTGGAAACTATTGGGCGGTTCTGCTCTGTCCTGTAGGGCCGCTATGAGTTGGAATTGACTTGACGGTAGTGGGTTTGGTTTGGTGGGTTTAATACATGGCAAGCAGGTTACTTCCTTGGTGAGTTATTTGTCCAGTGCCTGTTCTTTCAGGAGAAAAAATGGAGATTCAGAAACCTACTTTCAGGCTTCTCATGTCAGTTTCACATTGACATGCATTTGCGCATTCTTTTTACTCTTTTATCTGAATACTTATCCTTCTTTTTGGAAACCCTGATGGCGTAGTGTTTAAGTGCTATGGCTGCTAACCAAAAGGTTGTTAGTTCGAATCTACCAGGTGCTCCTTGGAAACTAAAGGGGCAGTTCTACTCTGTCCTATAGGGTTGCTGTGAGTCAGAATCGATTCGACGGCAACGGGTTTGGTTTTTTTTCTTACCCTTCTTTGTATGTGGAATACTCAATGCTTTCTTCACTATGGGGATTCCATTCTCCTCATAGCACTCTGCCTGCTCCTATTTCACAGTTTCACAGTCTCCTTTGTGCTAAAATGTTGCTTACATTACAATTTCTTAAATTCCCTCATGTATGTTTTGAGTAAAGCTCAAAACCACATTCCAGTCTTCATTTCACATTCTCTTTTCTATAGAGTAGCATTTAACTATAAGAGTGGTTGCAGTGCTGCAAGGAAATTCCTTGGTAGTCATGTTTTGCCTCAAGGTAGGGTTTTAATTTTCATCTTTTGAATCTCGTCTTCCTTGCATTGCATTATTCTTTAGGCTCCCGTTTATTTCTTCCCCTCAGAAATGCTATTCTCAGCATTCTTTGCCCAAACCTATTTAACCCTGAAAACCCTTGCTACATTTCTAGGTGTCCTGGTGAAGTGGTCAATAAGAATTCCAGCACTCCCCTTTCTCCTCACTCCTTGAAGAGGAAAGGATCCTAGGGAACTATTCTTTGAGATGTGATACTTACTTCTTGCCATCAGATGGCACTGCAGATTTTTTCCTTTAGTTTTATAACTTTAGGAATTGTAGACTTAATAGTACATTATATGGTGAAGAAACAAGTTGATGTGGGAACTGTAGTGGAGTTGACTTAAAGATGAAATTAAATACATTACTGCTAACATAAAATTTTATTTTTCTTTTATGTGATGCATATGTATTGCATATAATATGGGAAGCTTAAATGAAAGAAAATCATCAGTAAATTAGAATTTGTCGTTTGATTTTTTTCCCATACTGTTTGTTAACTGTTCTAAACTGTTGTCTTCATAAACACCAAGTAATAAGAATATTAAGTGCCTTTCAGAGATGACACTTTGCCATTGACTGCAACTCTTAGAGTCCCCTGGGTGAGGAAAATTGTCTTTTGGTAAACATTTCCATCACAGATCGAGGTGATGTGGTAGACCTCTTGCTGCTTTGCTCAGGGTATCTACCCTTACTACTGATGACCACGTTTGTAATTTTTTCTGCTGAACTCGATGATGTGCAAGTGTGACCTCAATATACGCTTTAACATGGCATATTTTGTTTTTCTCATCATACAGGTAAAATGTGTATGTAACAAGAATCATCATAATCCCTGGGGCTACCTTAATACAACTCTTGCTTATAATGTGAGATTTCGTGCCTATTTTAAAAATATTTTTATTCTTAGGAATTTTTATATTTGTATAATTTTGTACATATATTTTATATAATACTTTTTGTTTTAACATTGTGCATAATCCTGTAATTACAAAACAGACTTATTTAAGAAAGAGTAGCTTTTAAGTCCTGATTGGATTAGGCACATTTAGGATTGTAATTTCCAGGTACATTTCTACCACCACACAGGAGTTTGGAGTATGTAAGACAAGGCAGGAAAATAATCTCTTTTCCTTGATGTATATATGTTTATTGTGTATCTTTTCCCAAACTAGACCAGTTTGTCTTTGACATTGTGGATGAACTGTCATAGGAAATACTTGGGTAACCCTGATGGTTCTTTAACTTGAGGGCATTTGGAAATACATGGGAGCATCTTTCTTTCTGACAATCCCTTGGAAGTGTTATTGGCATATGGTGTGCACAAACCCAGGGATGAATGCAAGCTCAGGGAAGAATTTTCCTGCTGAACGTCCATTGTTGAGAAACTCTGACACGAATCCAAACGTGCTATATGAATTTGAGCCACATTCAAGTCCTTATAGCGTGTTTGGATTCATGTCAGAGTTTCTCAGCAATAGAGGAGCCCTGGTGGTGCAGTGGTTAAGAGCTGGGCTGCTAACCAAAAGGTTGGCAGTTCAAATCCACCAGCCACTCTTTGCAAAGCCTGTGGGGCAGTTCTCCCCTGTCCTGTAGGGTCGGTATTAGTCAGAATTGACTAGGTGGCAGTGGATTAGTATATTTGGGAGGAGCCTTGGTGGCACAATGGTTAAGTGTTTGGCCGCTAACTGAAAGGTTGGCAGTTCGACCCCACCAGTGGCTTGACAGGAGAAAAGACCTGTCATATGCTCCCGTAAAGATGACCAGCCTGGGAAGCCCTATGGGGCAGTTCTGCTCTGTCCTGTAGGGTCACTATGAATTGGAATCAACTCAGTGACACGCAATATATTTGGAACCATCCTTGGCTTATGACAAAAGTCTTATGTCCTTTATTTTTTAAATTATACTTTAGGTGAAAGTTTACAGCTCAAGTTAATTTCTCATACAAAAATTTATACACATACTGTTATGTCACACTAGTTGCAGTCCATATAATGTGACAGCACACTATCCCTTTCCACCCCAGATTTCCTGTGTCCATTCAACTGGCTCCTGTCCCTTTCTGCCTTTTCATCTTGCTGCTGGACAGGAGCTGCCCATTTAGTTTCGTGTATCTACTTGAACTGAGAAGCATACTCTTTATGAGTTTTATTTTATGTTTTATAGTCCAGCCTAAGCCTTGTCTGGAAGGTTGGCTTCAGGAATGGTTTCAGTTCTGGGTTAACCGAGGGTCCAGGGGCCATGTCTTTGAGGGTTCCTCTGGTCTCAGTCAGACAATTAAGTCTGGTTTTTTCCTGTGAATTTGAGTTCTGCACCCACTTTTCTCCTGCTCGGTCAGGGACTCTTGTGTTCCCTGTCAGGGTGGTCATTGGTAGTAGCAGGCACCATCTAGTTCTTCTGGTCTCATCCTAATGGAGTCTCTGGTTTATGTGGCCCGTTTGTCTCTTGGGCTAATATCTTCCCTTTGTCTTTCAGTGTTCTTCATTCTACTTTGCTCCAGGTTGGGCTGGGACCAATTGATGCATCTTAGATGGCCGCTTGCAAGCTTATTTTAAGACCCTGGACACCACTCCTGAAAGTGGGATGCAGAACATTTTCTTAATAAACTTTCTTATGCCAGTTGACCTAGATGTCCCCCCAAATCATGGTCCCAGACCCCCAGCCATGCTACTCCATCCCTTGAAGTGTTTGGTTATGTTCAGGAAACTTCTAAGCTTTTGCTTTAGTCCAGTTGTGTTGACTTCCCCTGTATTGTGTGTTGTCCTTCCCTTCACCAAGATAATTCTTGTCTTTTTTTTATCTAGTTAGTGAATTCCCCTGTCCCTCCCTCCCCACCCTCATAACCATCAAAGAATGTTTTCTCCTGTGTTTAAACCTTTTCTTGGTTCTTATAATAGTGGTCTCAAACAATATTTATACTTTTGTGACCAGTAATTTCACTCAGCATGATGCCTTCCAGATTCATCCATGTTGTGAGGTGTTTCACAGATTCATCATTGTTCTTTATCATTGTGTGGTATTTCATTGTGTGTGTATTCTGTAATTTGTTTATCCATTCGTCTGTTGATGGGCACCTGGGTTGTTTCCATCTTTTTGCTATTGTGAACAGTGCTGCAGTGAACATGGGCGTGCATATATCTATTTGTGTGACTGCTCTTATTTTTCTAGGATATATTCTGAGGAGTAAGATTGCTGGATCTTATGGTACTTCTGTTTCTAGCTTTTTTTCTTTTTTTATTAAGTTTTATTGAGCTTCAAGTGAACGTTTACAAATCAAGTCAGTCTGTCACATATAAGTTTACATACATCTTACTCCGTACTCCCACTTGCTCTCCCCCTAATGAGTCAGCCCTTCCACTCTCTCCTTTTGTGACAATTTTGCAAGCTCCCACTCTCTCTATCCTCCCATCCCCCCTCCAGACAGGAGATGCCAACACAATCTCAAATGTCCACCTGATATCATTAGCTCACTCTTCATCAGCATCTCTCTCCCACCCACTGTCCAGTCCCTTTCATGTCTGATGAGTTGTCTTTGGGGATGGTTCCTGTCCTGTGCCAACAGAAGGTCTGGGGACCATGGCCACCGGGATTCCTCTAGTCTCAGTCAGACCATTAAGTATGGTCTTTTTATGAGAATTTGGGGTCTGCATCCCACTGATCTCCTGCTCCCTCAGGAGTTCTCTGTTGTGCTCCCTGTCAGGGCAGTCATCGATTGTGGCCGGGCACCAACTAGTTCTTCTGGTCTCAGGATGATGTAGGTCTCTGGTTCATGTGGCCTTTTCTGTCTCTTGGGCTCTTAGTTGTCGTGTGACCTTGGTGTTCTTCATTCTCCTTTGCTCCAGGTGGGTTGAGACCAATTGATGCATCTTAGATGGCCGCTTGTTAGCATTTAAGACCCCAGACACCACATTTCAAAGTGGGATGCAGACTGTTTTCATAATAGAATTATTTTGCCAATTGACTTAGAAGTCCCCTTAAACCATGGTCCCCAAACCCCCGCCCTTGCTCCGCTGACCTTTGAAGCATTCATTTTATCCCCGAAACTTCTCTGCTATTTCTAGCTTTTTAAGGAAGCGCCAAATCGATTTTCAAAGTGGTTGTACCATTTCACATTCCCACCAGCAGTGTCTAGATGGTCTAGTCTCTCCACAACCTCTCCAACATTTATTATTTTGTGTTTTCTGGATTAGTGCTAGCCTTGTTGGGGTGAGATGGTATCTCATTGTAGTTTTGATTTGCATTTCTCTAATGCTAATGAGTGTGAGCATTTCCTCGTGTATCTGTTAGCCACCTTAGTGTCTTTGGTTAAGTGCCTGTTCATATCCATTGCCCACTTTTTAATTGGGTCACTTGTGTTTTTGTTGTTGAGGTTTTGCAGTATCGTGCAGATTTTCAAGATTAGACCCTGATCGGATATGTTGTAGCCAAAATTTTTTTCCCAGCCTGTAGGTAATCTTTTTATTCTTTTGGTGTCTTTTCATGAGCATAAGTGTTTGATTTTTAGGAGCCCCCAGTTACCTAATTTCTATACAAACAAAAAGAAAAAAAGAAAAAAAATTTTTTTTTTTGGTATATTGTTAGTTATGGTTCATGTTGTCTATGCCATGTATTAGGGCTTCTAGCATTGTCCCTATTTTTTCTTCCATGATTTTATTGTTTTAGATTTTATATTTGGGTCTTTGATCCATTTTGAGTTACTTTTTGTCCATGGTGTGAGTTATGGGTCTTGTTTCATTTTTTTTTGCAGATGCATATCCAGTTATGCCAGAGCCGTTTGTTAAAGATACTGTCTTTTTGCATTTAGCAGACTTTGGGGCTTTGTCAAATATGAGCAGCTCATAGGTGGATAAATTTACATCTGGATTCTCAATTCTGTTCCACTGGTCTATATATCTGTTCTTGTGCCAGTACCAGGCTGTTTTGAATACTGTGGTGGTATAATAGGTCCTAAAATCCCATAGTGTGAGGCCTCCCACTTTGTTGTTCTTCTTCATTAACGCTTTACTTCTCCGGGACCTTTTCCCTTTCCATATGAACTCGGCGATTTCTTTATCCATCTCGTTAAAAAAAGTTGCTGGAATTTGGATTGGGATTTCATTGTATCTGTAGATTGCTTTGGGTAGAAAAGACATTTTCACAATGTTGAATCATCCTATCCATGAGCAAGGTATGTTATTCCATTTATGTAGGTCTCTTTTAGCTTCTTGCAGTAGTGTCTTGTAGTTTTCTTTGTATAGGTCTTTTGCATTTCTGGTTAGATATATTCCTAAGTACTTTATCTTCTTGGGGGCTATTGTACATGGCATTGATTTGGTGATTTCCTCTTTAAATTTCTCTTTGTTGGTGTAGAGGAATCCAGCTGATTTTTGTATGTTTATCTCATATCCTGAGACTTTGCTGAAATCTTCTATTAATTCCAGTAGTTTCCTTGTGGATTCTTTCGTGTTTTCTGTGTATAAGATCGTATCATCTGCAGATAAGGGATACTTTTACTTTTGTCTTACCAATTTGGATGCCCTTTATTTCTTTTTTCTTACCTTACTGCTGTGGCTAGGACCTCCAGCACAGTAATGAATAAGAGTGATGATAAAGGGCATCCTCGTCTGGTTCCCTTTCTCAAGGGGACTGCTTTCAGACTGTCTTTATTTAGGATGATGTTGGCTGTTGGCTTTGTGTAAATGCCCTTTATTCTGTTGAGAAATTTCCCTTCTCTTCCAATTTTGGTGAGAGTTTTTATCATGAATGGGTGTTGGACTTTGTCAAATGCCTTTTCTGTATCAATCGATAAGATCATGTGGTGGATTACATTGCTCGTTTTTCTAATGTTGAACCATCCCTGCATACCTGGTATGAATCCTACTTGGTTGTGGTGAATTATTTTTTTGATAGATTGTTGAATTGAACTAGCTAGAATTGTTGAGGATTTTGTGCCTATGTTCATGAGGGATATAGGTCTGTAATTTTCTTTTTTTTGTGGTTTCTTTACCTGGTTTTGGTATCAGGGTTATGCTGGGTTTACAGAATGAGTTCGGGAGTATTCCATCCTTTTCTGTGCTTTAGTAGTAGTGGTGTTAACTCCTCTCTGAAATTTTGGTAGAATTCTCTAGTGAAGCCATCAGGGCCAGGGCTTTTTTTTTGTCGTGAGTTTTTAAAAAATTACTTCTTCAATCTCTTTTTTTGTTATAGGTTTATTTAGTTTTTCCACCTCACTTTGTGTTAGTTTAGGTAGGTAGTGTCTTTCTAGAAGTTTGTCCATTTCCTCTAGGTTTTCAAATTTGTTGGACTATGGTTTTTCATAGTATTCTGTTATGATTCTTTTAATTTCAGTTAGTTCTGTTGTGATATCGCCCATCTCATTTCTTATTCAGGTTATTTGCTCTCTCTTCTACTTTTCTATTGTCAGTTTGGCCAGTGTTTTATTGATTTTGTTGGCCTTTTCAAAGAATCAGCTTTTGGTCTTATTAGCGCTCTCAATTTTTTTTTTTTTAATTCTCTATATCGTTTGATTCTGCCCTAATTTTTATTATTTTCTTTTCTTCTGGTGCCCGAGGGCTTCTTTTGCTGCTCTATATTTGTTTAAGTTGTAGCGTTGATATTTTGATTTTAGCCCTTTGTTCTTTTGCATGTGTGCATTTATTGCAATAAATTAACCTCTGAGCACTGCTTTTGCTATGTCCCAAAGGTATCTGGTTGAATGTGTTTTCATTCTTATTTGATTCTGTGAATTTTATTCTCTTCTTTATTTCTTCTATAACCTAGTAGTTTTTGAACAAGGTATTGTTCAGTTTCCATGTGTTTGATTTTTTTCCTTAACTTTTTCTGTTATTGATTTCTGCTTTATGGCTTTATGGTCAGAAAAGATGCTTTGTAATATTTCTATGCTTTGGATCCTGGCCTAATATGTGGTCTATTCTGGAGAATCTTCCATGTGCTTTGGAAAAGAAAGTGTACTTGGCTGCTTTTGAGTGGAGTGTTCTGTGTATGTCTATGAGATCAAGTTGGTTGATTGTGGCATTTGGATTTTCCAGTCTTTGTTGAGCTTCCTTCTGGATCTTCTGTCCTTCACCAAAAGTGGCGTGTTGAAGTCTCCTACTATTATTGTGGAGCTGTTTCTCTTTTCAGTGCTGTTAGGGTTTGTTTTACATATTTTAGAGCTGTGTAGTTGGGTGCATAAATATTTATTATGGTTATGTGCCCCTGGTATATTGACCCTTCAGTCGTTATATAGTGTCCTTCCTTATCCTTTGTGGTGGATTTTGGTTTAAAGTCTCATTTGTCAGAGATGTATATTGCCACTCCTGCTCTTTTTTGGTTGCTATTTGTTTGATATATCTTTTTCCATCCTTTGAGTTTTAGTTTGTGTCTTTGAGCCTAAGGTGTGTCTCTTGTTGGCAGTATATAGACGGATAGTTTTTTTTTTTTAATCCATTCTGTCACTGTCTGTCTTTTTATTGGTTTATTTAGTCCATTTACATTCAGCATAATTGTTGATAGATATGAGTATAGTGCCATCATTTTGATGTATTTTTGGGTATTTGTGTGTGTTGTTGACAGTTTCTTTGTTCCACTTAATTTTCCGTGCTGAGTCGTTTTTCTTTATGTATTTTCTTTTCATCTTTTTCATTGTTGATTTTGTATTTGTTGAGTCTTTATGTTTTTCTTTTTTATTTTGATGTAGGATTGTTAGTTTCCTTGGTGGTTACCTTAAAATTTATCTCTATTTTTATAAGTTTAAACCAGTCTTTTATTTCTCGGTATCATCTTAACTGCCTCTCCATATGTAAATTCTATGACTACTTTAGTCTCTGTTTTTTGTTTTAATGTTGTCACCTTTTACATATTGATGTCTCTGTTTTCCCTATTTTCAGTGTTTTAGAATTGACTTATTTTTATGACTTCCCTATCTGGGTTGATACCTGGTTATTCTGACCTGTGTTCTAGTCTTGGGTTGTTACCTGATATTATTGATTCTCTAACTGGAGGACTCCCTTTAATATTTCTTATAATTTTGGTTTGGTTTTTACAAATGCCCTTCTGTTTTTCTGGAAATGCCCTAATTTTGCTATCATATTTGAGAGACAATTTTGCTGGATATATAATTCTTGGCTGGTAAATTTTTTCCTTAAAGGCTCTATATGTGTCATCCCATTGCTTTCTTGCCTGCATGGTTTCTGCTGAGTAATCAGAGTTTAGTCTTATTGATTCTCCTTTGTAGATGACTTTTCATTTATCCCTAGCTGCTCTTGAAATTCTCTATCTTTGGTTTTGGTTTGATAATAATCTGTCTTGGTGACTTTCTTTTGGGATCTGTCCTGTATGGCATTCAAAGAGTTTCTTGAATGGATACCTTCTCTTCTTTTATGATTTCAGGGAAGTTTTCTGCCAACAAATCTTCAGCAGTTCTCTGTGCTTTCTGTCATCCCCCCCACCCCGTTCTCGTACTACAGTCACTTGTAGGCTATTCCTCTTGATGGTGTCCCACATACTTCTTAGAATTGCTTCATTTTTAAAAATTCTTCTATCTGATTTTCCTCAAAAAATAAATTGGTGTCAAATACTTTTATGTTCATTCTCATTAATTCTGCCTTACATTGCCTCAGTTCTGCTCCTCTGACTTTGTATTGAGTTGTCTAATTTTGAAATTTTATTGTTAATCTTTTGGATTTCTATTTACTGTCCCTCTGTGGATTCTTGTAGCCTGTTAAATTTGTCATTTCGCTCTTGTATAATCTTCTAAGTTCCTCTGTTTCTTTGTCTGTGTGTTCCTTGGCTTGGTCTGCGTTTTGCCTGATCACCGTCCTGATCTCTTCAAGAGCTCTGTATATTTAATCTTGTAAATTCTGTCTCTGGTAATTCTAAGACCTTTTCTTAATCTGGGATGTTTCCTGGTTCTTTGTTTTGATTGCTTGCTGAAGCCATCATGGTCTACCTCTTTATGTGATTTGGTATTGACTGTTGGCCTGTGAGCTATCAATAAGTTATTATATGTATTTACTTTTTGTTTGCTTATTGTGTCCTAGTTTCTTACTTTTTGTTTTGATATGCCCAAATAGGCTGGTTGTGTGAGCTACTTTAGTTACTTGCGTCTTGGAAGCTCTTACGCCCTGTCACCAGGTGGTTAGAGCTGCTCCTAGGTTTGTGAACCCAGCGGTCCATTTACTTTTCTTGTGTGGATTCAGCTCAGGTGTCCAGGTAATTGGTCACCGAGTGTGTGCTGCAGGCTCTCACCTACAGTCCTGGACGAGCAGGGCTATGTAGGGGTGATTGGAGCAGACACAGGTATCTGGCTGCAGTCAGAGGTTATATACTGAGCAAGATAGGGGGCCGACGGCTGCCCTTGAGTGCCTGGGTGGAAGGCGTGTCCCTGTTCCTAGAGTGCGTAGGTGGGTGAGTTTTGCAACTGAACTTTGGGCACCCTGTGCAGTTGGCCATAAGGACTGGGTGGCACCACTGCTTCTTGGACTGCTGTTGCATGTGGCTAAGTGGAATAGGTGGAGCTACCAGTCCTCAGGCCCCAGATGTGGGTAGGTGAAAAAAACCTGCTTAATAGGCAGGGAGGTGTCAAATGTCATGAATCTGCCATTCCCCCTTCACTGTTGTATTTGGAAATAGGCTTCAGATATAAACCTTGTTGTACTATACTAATAAGGATCTACACTGTTGAAATGGGCCCACATAGGTCTAGGCAGGGGTGAAAGGCATTCAGAGTCCGTGGACCCCTTATACATGTGCCTAGGCAAAGGAGCTGTGCCTTCCCTGAGTTCCTGGCTTAGGAGAGTTGGCAGATTATTTTTTCCTGTTTGTTTTTTGTTAATTTATTCCCTCTCCAAAGCCAGGAGAATGACTGGGCGTGTGCGACAGTTCCCAGTTCTGGCCCATGGGACAAGGCAATTGCTGAAGCCAGACCAGGACTAGAGCAGAGCGGGGAGGGGGCGGGTGAATGGGAGAGAGGTACTTCCTAGAGGGGGAAGAGTTTTTTGGACAATTCCGTGTGGTAGGTTAGACGCTTGCGCTCAACTTTTGCAGATCCAGCCCCGCTTTCCCCTAGTTCTGCAGGTTTATGCGTACTCTTCACCACTTGGTTTCTCTCAGTTTGGAAAATATATCCCAAGTGCTACTCCTTGCCTGAGCCCATGTGCACAGGCTGATCCAGCCTGCAGGGTGTTGGCCAGGTCAGGTCTGGCAAATCTTCGCTGCTTCCGAACTATCTCTCCTTCCTCCTGCGGCTTAGTCCAACTCCTCAACTTTGTCTTTGATGTTCAAGGCTCCTGTTGTTGTTAGGTGCTGTTGAGTCAGTTCTGACCCATAGTGAACCTGTGTACCACAGAATGGAACACTGCCTGGTCCTGCACCATGCTCACAGTCGTCGTTATGCTTGAGCCCGTTGTTGTAGCCACTGTGTCAGTCCATCTCAATGAGGCTCTTCCTCTCTTCCACTGACCCTGTACTTTACGAAGCATGATGTCCCTTCTCCAGGGACTGATCCTTCCTGATGACATGTCCAAGGTATGTAAAACACAGTCTCATCATCCTTGCTTCTAAGGAGTGTTCTCTCTGTACTTGTTCCAAGACAGATGTGTTTGTTCTTTTGGCAGTCCATGGTATATTCAATACTCTTCACCAGAACCACAATTCAAGGCGTCAATTCTTCTTCAGTCTTCCTTATTCATTGTACAGCTTTCGCATGCATATGATACAATTGAAAATACCATGGCTTGGGTTAGGTACACTTTAGTCTTCAAGGTGACATCTTTGCTTTTCAACATTTTAAAGAGGTCCTTTGCAGCAGGTTTGCCCAATACAATGTGTCTTTTGGTTTCTTGACTGCTACTTCCATGGGTGTTGATTGTGGATCCAAGTAAAATGAAATCCTTGACAACTTCAGTCTTTTCTATGTTTATCATGACGTTGCTTATTGGTCCAGTTGTGAGGATTTTGTTTCCTTTGTGGTGAGGTATAATCCACCCTGAAGGCTGTGGTCTTTGGTCTTCATTAGCAAGTGCTTCAAGTCCTCTTTACTTTCAGCAAGCAAAATTGTGTCATCTGCATATAGCACAGGTTGTTAAGGAGTCTTCCTCCAATCCTGACGCCCTGTTCTTCATACAGTCCAGTTTATTGGATTATTTGCTCAGCATACAGATTGAATAGATACGGTGAAAGGATACAACCCTGACACACACCTTTCCTGACTTTAAACCAATCAGTATCCCCTCGTTCTGTCTGAACAACTCCCTCTTGATCTATGTACACGTTCCTCATGAGCACAATTAAGGGTCCTGGAATTTCCATTCTTCCCAGTGTTACCCATAATTTGTTATGATCCACACAGTCGAATGCCTTTGCGTAGTCAATAAAATACAGGTAAACATCCTTCTTGTATTCTCTGCTTTCAGCCAGGATCCATGTGACATCAGCAGTGATACCCCTGGCTCTGTGTTCTCTTCAGAATCCGGCCCGAAATTCTGGCAGTGCCCTGTTGATATACTGCTATATCTGCTTTTGAATGATCTTCAGCAAAATTTTGCTTGCGTGTGACATTAATGATACTGTTTGATAATTTCCATATTCTGTTGGATTACCTTCCTTTGGAATGGGCACAAATAAGCTATCGATGGTACTGAAGGAAGAAGTCCAACTTGACCCTGGTAACAATGAGTAAACTTTGTTCTCGGTACATTTTCTTTGTCTTTTTTATGTAAGTGAGGTCATACAATATTTGTCCTTTTATATTGGCTTATTTCACTCAGCATAATGTCTTCAGCCTCCATCCATACCGTTGTTGTTGTTAGGTGCCGTCGAGTTGGTTTCGACTCATAGTGACCCTATGCACAACAAAATGAAACACTGCCCAGTCCTGAGCCATCCTTATAATCGTTGTTATGCTCGAGCCCATTGTTGCAGCCACTGTGTCAGTCCACCTCGTTGAGGGTCTTTCTCTTTTCCACTGACCCTGTACTCTGCCAAGCATTATGTCCTTCTCCAGGGACTGATGCATACTGTAGCATGTATCAAGACTTCATTTCTTCTCCTGGCTGAGTAGTATTCTGTTATATCTATGTACCGCATTTTGTTTGTCCTGCTTATCACAGTTTGTTAATGAGTCTTCCTCCAGTTCTCATGCCACGTTCTTCATATAGTCCAGCTTCTTGGATGTTTGTTCTGCATACAGATTTAATAAGTATGGTGAAAAGATGCAACCTCGCAGCACACCTTTTCCAATTCTGAACCACAAAGTAAATCCCTTGTTCTGTTCGAATGAATCCATCTTGACCCAGGCATACGTTTTGCACGAGCACAATTAAGTGTTCTGGAATTCCTGTTCTTCATAGTGTTATCCGTAATATGATCCACACAGTCAAATGCCTTTGCATAATCGATAAAACACAGGTAAGTATGGTTTTGGTATTTTCTATTTTGAGCCAAGATACATGTGACATCAGCAGTGATATCACTTCTCCTGAGTCGTCTTCTGAATCTGGCTTAAACTCCTGGCAGTTTCTTGCCTATGTACGGCTGCAGCCCTTTTTGGATTATCTTTAGTAGAATTTCACTAGCGTGTGATATTAGTAATGCTGTTTGATAATTTCCATATTCTGTTTGATGGCCTTTCTTTGGAATGGGCAGGAATATGGATCTCTTCCAATCAGTTGGCTGGGTAGCTGTCTTCTAAATTTCTTGACATAAATGTGTAAGCACTTCGAGTGCTGCTTCTCTTTGTTGAAATATCTCAATTGATATTTTGTCCATTCCTGGAGCCTTGTTTTTCACTAATGTCTTCACGAAGAGCAGCTTGAACCTCTTCCTTCATTGCTAGCAGTTTTTGATCATATACTGCCTCCTGAAATAGTTGAACATTGACCAGTTCTTTTTGGTACAGTGACTTTGTGTATTCCTTCCATCTTCTTTTGATGCTTCCTGTGTGTACTATGATTTGAAGCTTGAACTTTTTCTTCAGTTCTTTCAGCTTGAAAAGTGTTGATCATGTTCTTCTCTTCTGGTTTTCTAACTCCTGGTCTTTGCACGTTTCATTATAGCACTTTACCTTGCCTTTAGCTTCCCTTTGAAATATTCTGTTCACCGCTTTTACTTCATCATTTCTTCCTTTTGCTTTAGCTATTCTGCCTTTTAAAGCAAGCTTCAGAGTCTCTTCTGAAATCTGGTGTTTTCCTTCTATTCTGTCTTTTTTCAGGAAGAGCTATTTTAATTTTCTGTTGAACATTTTTCCAAAAGCATTATTTTTGGATATAAGTTTAGTTTTTATTTTATTTAAAATGTTTTGGATATGTACCATTGGTGGCACATAAGGTAATACTAGGAGGCACTTGCCAGTGAGCCAAAGGATTCCTGTTCTATTTTTTTTTCTTCTAATTTTGTCAGGGATAAAGTTGGGTACTAGTATGTGACTAACACTTCTCCAACATTAATCTGTTTTTTTAAACAAAGACAGAAGGCATTATGCTGAGTCTTATGCAGGCAATGATAGTTAAGCAGAATTTAGTAACTTTCATTTTTCTTTCTTAAAAATTTATTATTACCTTCTATTTATGGCACAATGAAAGACAGGTTCCTTTAGAGATAAATCTATTTAAGCAAAAATGAATTCTGGGAATTTTAAGTAAGAGCATAAAAAAAACCAAAAACGAAACGCATTGCCATCTAGTCAGTTCCAACTCATAGCAACATAGAAAAGATACAAATCTGGCAGAAACATGAAAGAATAGGTGAATGATTGAAGTATAGTAGTGATTCAGCATATTGATGCTTTTTTTCTCCCTTTGCTTATTTGTCTTTACATTGTTTGTCTCCACTGTTAATTTTTTTTATGTATAACATATAGTCAATTATGTTAACATCATTGGCAGGTTTCCATGGATCTCAATAGCGCCAGCACTATTGTTCTTCGGGTCTTAACCCAGGCCACCAGTCAGGATACTGCTGTGTTAAAACCAGCTGAGGAACAATTGAAACAGTGGGAGACACAGCCAGGTTTCTATTCAGTGTTGCTGGTAAGTTTGTTCTAAAATAATTTACTTTTATTTTTGGTAAAAGGAGACACCATTATTTAAATTGTTCTAAAAACCTAATTGCATCGGTGATTTACTGTAGTGAAACTGATCCAGATGTTTGGCAGTTGTTGCTACTGCCATTAATTCAGGGCATGGCTTTTTGAGGGTATTTAAGAAATATTTATTGATGGATGAATGAATAAATGAGCAGCGTGTTGGTAGTATCTCCTGTAAGGATTTTTAATTTTAACACGTTGATGCTGACCATAGGACTATAGATGGTACTCTTTAATGTCTTCTCTTTATCTCTACCCCAGTTGTGTTATGTTGCCAGAGTTGTTCACATCTCTGCACTGCAGCCTTAGGGTCAGATATACTCTCTTAATGTATTTTATTTTAATACATTATTTTTTTCCTTTCTTATCTAAAAATTTTATGTTCTTGAGATACCTGATTTTTTCCTGGGTGTTGTGGGAAATACAACACTGTCAGTGATAGGGTGATATCCACATGCCTACAAGGAGGACCAATTAATATGACTATTACTCAAATTTTCACACCAACCACTATTGCCAAAGATGAATAAATTTAAGATTTTTACCAACTTTTGCAGTCTGAAATTGATCAAACATGCAATCAGGATAATGTATTGATAATTATTGGTGATTGGAATGTAAAAGTTGGAAATGAAGAAGGATCAGTAGTTGGAAAATACGACCTTGGTGATGGAAATGATGCAGAAGATCTCATGCTGGAATTTTGTGAGACCATGACTTATTCATCAGCAATACCTTTTCTCAACAACATTAATGGCAGCTCTACGTGTGGACTTTGCTAGATGGAATACACAGGAATCAAATGGAGTACATCTGCAGAAAGAGATGATGGAGAACCTCAGTATCATCACTCAGAACAAGGCCGGGGCTGACTGTGGGACAAACCATCATTTGCCCATATGCAAGTTCAGGTTGAAGCTGAATAAAATTAAAATAAGTCCATGAGAGCCAAAATACGACCTTGAGTATATCCCACCTAGATTTAGAGACCAGCTCAAGAATAAATTTGATGCGTCCAACAATAATGACCGAAGCCCAGCTGAGTTGTGGGATGAAATCAAAGACATCATGCATGAAGAAAGCAAAAGGTCATTAAAAAGAAAAAAGAAAAAAAAAGGCAATGGTTGTCAGAAGAGACTCTGAAACTTGTTCTTGAACAACGTATTACAGCTAAAGCGAATGGAAGAAATGAAATAAAAGTGCTGAACAGAAGATTTCAAAGGGCAGCTTCAGAAGACAAAGTAAAGTATTATAATGACATGTGGAAAGAAAGACCTGAAGTTACAAAACCAAAAGGGGAGAACACGCTCAGCATTTCTCAAGCAGAACTGAAGAGAAATTCAAGCCTCCAGTTAAAATATTGCAGGATTCTATGGGTAAAATATTGAATGATGCAGGAAGAATCAAGAGAAGATGGAAGGAATACACAGAGTCATCGTACCAAAAGAATTGGTTGACTTTCAGCCATTTCAAGAGGTAGCATATAACCAAAAACTGCTGGTATTGAAGGAAGATGGAGGTCCAAGCTATACTGAAGGGAATGGTGAAAAACAAGGTCCCCGAATTGATGGAGTAAAAATTGAGGTGTTTCAACAAATGAACGCAACTCTGAAATCATTTGCTTGTCTATGCCAAGAAATCTGGAAGAGAGCTGTATAGTTATCAGACTGGAAGTGATCCATATTCTTGCCCATTTCAAAGAAAGGTGATTCAACAGAATGCAGAAATTATTGAAGAATAGGATTAATATCACATGCAAGTGAAATTCATGCTAAAAATAATTAAAAAATGGTTGCAGCAGTACACTGACAAGGAAATGGCCAGAGTTCAAGCCAGATGCTGAGGAGGTTGTGTAACTAGGGATATCACTGTTGATGGCAGATGAATCTTGACTGAAAGCAGAGAAAACCAGAAAAGATGTTTATTTTTGTTTTATTGAGTTTGCAAAGGCATTCAGCTGTGGATCATAACAAATAGTGGATAATATTGCGAAGAATGGGAATTCCAGAACACTTAATTGTGCTCATGAGGAACCTGTACATAGACCAAGAGACATTCCTTCCAGCAGAACAAGGTGATACTGCCGTGGTTTAAAGTCAGGAAAGGTGTGCGTCAGGGTTGTATCCTTTCCCCACACTTATTCAATTTGTATGCTGAGTAAATAATCCGAGAAGCTGGACTATAAAAAAAAAGAACACGGCATCAAGATTGGAGGAAGACTCATTAATATGCTGCAGTACACAGATGATACAACCTTGCTTGCTGAAAGTGAAGAAGACTTGAAGCACTTACTGATGAAGATCAGACTACTTACTGCATACTTATTACTCATCTTAAAATTAGTGTACTGCTTAGCAGGTTTGCTTTTTATATGAATTGTTGAGCTATATTTATAAAGTAAAAATATGACATATAGTGATTAAATTTAGACAAAACATTGAATGAAAAGCACACTTTAGTACCTTATATTGGGTATTTTAATTTTAAACTTACTGCTTGTACATTCTAATACCATGTTTTTTGTTCACAGAATATTTTCACCAACCATGCTCTGGATATCAATGTAAGGTGGCTCGCTGTGCTGTATTTTAAAAATGGGATTGATCGCTACTGGAGACGTGTAGCACCTCAGTGAGTTCTCCCCCCCACCCTGCCCAATATAATCCTTTTTAAACTCAAGGTATAAAAATGTATCTGCTTATTTTCATTCTTTATATAAAAGAATGTGTTAACTAGTGAAGAAGAAAAGTTATTTTTAGTTAATTACAAATCAACATCTTTATTATTTTTCTCCATGGGTTTTTTTTTTTTTTTGTAGTGGGTAGGTGGTGGTGGCGTGTGGACCTTTTGCTTGTGAAGATGAGAGGATCTTTAATTTTATAGATAAAATAAATGCTGAGTGAATTAGGCATGTTGATTAAAAAAAGGTTTTTATTTTGGGAAGTAGAACATTAGGATTTTGAAAAAAAAGTCATTGAGAATATCATAGGTCATTTGTGAACCAACTGGGTGTTAATTCCTGAGTTATTTGTGGTCCCGATGGGGTAGTGCACGTGTGTAATCTAATCAGATTCAGTTGTAGCTTTTATGTAGGTAATTAAGTGAGTAGATGTCTCTTAATAGTTAATTACGTGCTGTAAAGGTAGTGTAGACATGATCCTGGAATTTGAGAGGAAATACTGAATTTTTACACAATGATGAAGAACAGGGATGAATCCGGGAAACATCTCCCAACATAGATGAATCTGGAAGGCATTATGCTGAGTGAAATTAGTAGTCACAAAAGGACAAATACTGTATGAGACCACTATTACAAGAACCAAGAAAAGGTTTAAACACAGAAGAAAACATTTTTTGATGGTTATGAGGGTGGGGAGGGAGGGACAGGGGAATTCACTAACTAGATAGTAGACAAGGATTATCTTAGGTGAAAGGAAGGACAGCACACAATACAGGGGAAGTCAGCACAGCTAGACTAACGCAAAAGCTAAGAAATTTCCTGAACACAACCAAACACTTCAAGGGACAGAGTAGCAGGGGCGGGTGTCTGGGGACCATGATTTCGGGAGACATCTAGGTCAATTGGCATAACAAAGTTTATTAAGGAATGTTCTGCATCCCACTTTGATGAGTGGTGTCTGGGGTCTTAAAAGCTAGCAAGCGGCCATCTAAGATGTGTCAATTGGTCCCAACCCACCTGGAGCAAAGAAGAATAAAGAACATCAAAGACACAAGGAAAATATTAGCCTAAGAGACAGATGGGCCACATAAACCAGAGACTCCATCAGGCTGAGACTGGAAGAACTAGATGGTGCCTGGCTACCACCCAATGACTGCCCTGACAGGGAACGCAACAGAGAATCCCCAAGGGAGCAGGAGAAGAGTGTGGTGTAGAACTCAAATACATGTAAACAGACACTAGAGGAATCTCAGAAGACATGGCCCTTGGACTTCTGTTAACCCAGAACTAAAACTGTTCTCAAAGCCAACTCTTCAGGTGAAGATTAGACTGGAGTGTAAAACTTGAGATAATACTTGTGAAGACTGTCCTTTTTAGTTCTAGTAGATACATGAGACTAAATGGCAGCTCCTGTCTGGAGGTAGGATGAGAAGGCAGAAAGGGATAGGAACTGGTTGAATGGACATGGGAAACTCAAGGTGGAATGGGGGAGTGTGCTGTCACATTATAGGGATTGCAACTAGGGTCGCATAACAATACGTGTATAAATTTCTGTATGAGAAATGGACTTGAGCGGTAAACTTTCACCCAAAGCACAACACAAAATGAATTTTGCAGAATAAGTAATAGTCTTTATTCTCCAGTAGATGGCACTATAGCTGTGTAAATCCTTATACCCATAAAACATTAATTAAAAAAAAAAAGTGTGTACTTCAACGGGCACAAAAAACACTGCCTTTGAGTAATATTGGAAGCAACCAGAAAGTTTTAGGCTGTACTTTTGTTTACTGTAGTGTAAAGCCAGTGCTTCTCATTTTAGGGTTGATCTTCATTTTGGGAGAAATAAAATATTAGTGAGAGAAATTGTGCATTACTGGGTTACAGAAGACTGCCTAGCAGCACGCACTCTTCTGCTGCCGTACCCAGTTACATCTTAAATGTCTCCTAAAATTCATTCTAATTCATGGAGATGATAAGGAGCCCTGGGGGAACAGTGCGTGGTTAAGTACTCAGCTGCTAAGGAAAAGTTTGGTGGTTTGGACCCACCCAGCGGCTCCATGGAGAAAAACCAAACCCGTTGCCATCGAGTTGGTTCCGACTCATAGCGACCCTATAGGACAGAGTAGAGCTTCCCCATAGGGTTTCCAAGGAGTGCCTGGTGGATTTGAACTGCCGACCTTTTGGTTAGCAGCTGTAGCACTTACCCACTACGCCACCAGGGTTTCCCCATGGAGAAAAGACCTGGTGATTTTCTGTCTTAGAGATTACAGCCCAGGAAATCCTATGGGGTAGTTCTGTTACACAGGGTCGCAGTGAGCTGGAATCGACTCAACAGCACACAACAACAACAACAACAACCTGAAGATGATGGTCATAAATGACTTTATTGAAGGCAGAGTAAGCTACGATTAAATATTTCAGATTGTGCTTTCACATAAATAATTAGAAACTGGAATTTAGTTTAAATTTAAAAAGTTAAGGAGAAACCATATTAGGTAGTTAAATCTCAAGCCGTGTCTTTTAGTATACATCAAAGTAAAGTCTAGAAGGTTCATGAAAGTACTTAGGAAATGACCCAAGGATTGCACATTAGTCATTGAATTTATGTTGACATTTAATGCACTTTAAAAATCTCCTTAAGATTGTGTATGTATTTAGGTTTCATTTTATGTAGTTCCTGGAAACCCTGGTGGCGTAGTGGTTAAGTGCTACGGCTGCTAACTAAAGGATCAGGAGTTCGAATCCGCGAGGTGCTCCTTGGAAACTCTATGGGGCAGTTCTACTCTGTCCTATACGGTCGCTATGAGTCGGAATCGACTCGACAGCACTGGGTTTTTTTTTATATAGTTCCTACTCTGACCATTATTTTCACAGAATAGGAATTAACAGACTTAAGCTTATACATCATTACTGTATCCTATGCAATTTCATTTAGGTTCCGCTTAATTAGAAATGATCCAGTTTCTGCTTGAGATACACTCTGAATTCATCTAATGATAGTATATGCATAAAATCAAAGGTGGAATGTTAACTATTATTAGAGAGTTGCTAAACACATGCTAAAAGCAAGGTTAGTGACTTCGTTTTATTTAATATGTATATATTTTTTGCATGGTCTCAATCTGTTGAGTAGCCAATTTTTATACCTTATAGTAATTAAAATTATGAATACCATAAAAACTGCTGGACCTGACTCCCTGGTATAGGAGAAAAGTTAAATTTCAAGCTTGCAGTGAAACATTACAGGAGGAAACACTATTTCCGGGGTTTCATGACAGAAGGGAGTTATTAAAGTTGGAAAGTACTGCAGAGTTATAAAAAATTAGATCATTTCTAGTGGGAAAACATAGGCCTACATTGGGCCTTGACTCTGTGTTTTTTAATGTTGTTTTCTCATTAGTTTATTAGCTTTGAGAAAGTCACTTAAACACTCTAGGTTTCAGTCTCCTCATATACAAGTAGACTTATGATGTATTCGAGTTATGACAAACTGCACTTATGACCTCTGTTTTTGTTTTTTTTTTTTGGTACATCTTATTGTTAGTAATATGTACTGCATACATGTTTGCAGTTATCGTTCTCAGATGTCTGCTTACAGTTGTTCAGAGGTTGAATTTGTAAAGATACTGATAATGAAAGACAATAATAATGAAAACTAAAAAGGAAAAAACAAAAAAAGTTATTCTACTTATGTCAGAACCACTTTAGGATGGAGTCATCGAAGTGGAACCCTGTCATAAGTCAAGGACTGTTTGTTGTTGTTAGGTGCAACAGTGATTCCAACTCATAACGACCCTGTGTACAATAGAATGAAACACTGCCTAGTCCTGCGCTACTCTCGCAATCATTGTTACACTTGAGCCCATTGTTGCAGCCACTGGGTCTTCCTCTTTTTAGCCGATCCTCTACTTTACCAAGCGTGATGCCCTTCTGAAAACATATCCAAAGTATGTGAGATGAAGTCTGGCCATCCTTGCTTCTAAGGAGCATTCTGGCTGTATTTCTTCCAAGACAGATTTGTTCGTTCTTCTGGCAGTCCATGGTATAGTCAGTATTCTTTGCTACACCACCATTCAGAGGTGTCAGTTCTTTGGTTTTCCTTATTCATTGTCCAGCTTTCACATGCATATGAGGCAGTTGAAAATACCTGGGTAAGGCGCACCTTAGTCCTTAAAGTGATATCTCTAAAGAGGTCATTTCCAGCAGATTTGCTCAAGGCAATGTGTCCTTTGACTTCTCAACTGCTGCTTCCATGGATATTGATTATGGATCCAAGTAAAATGAAATCCTTGACAACTTCAGTCTTTTCTCCGTTTATTATGATGTTGCTTATTAGTCCAGTTGTGAGAATTTTTGTTTTCTTTTTTAAGGTACAGTCCATACTGAAGGCTGTGGTCTTTGATCTTCATCAGTAAGTGCTTCAAGTCTTCTTCACTTTCAGTGAGCAAGGTTGTGTCATCTGTATTACGCAGGTTGTTAATGAGTCTTCCTCCAATCCTGATGGCACATTCTTCTTTATATAGTCCAGCTTCTCAGATTATTTGCTCGTTGTACAGACTGAATAAGTGTGGTGAAAGGATACAACTCTGATGCACACTTTTCCTGACTTTAAACCATGCAGTATCCCCTTGTTCTATTCGAATGACTGCCTCTTGGTCATGTGCAGGATCCTCGTGAGGACAGTTATGTGTTCTGGAATTCCCATTCTTCACAGTGTTATCTGTAATTTATTATGATCCACACAGTCGAATACCTTTGCATAGTCAGTAAAACACAGGTAAACTTCTTTCTGGTATTCTCTGCTGTTAGCCGAGATCCATCTGACATCAGCAATGATATCCTTTTGAATCTGGCGTAAACTTTTGGCAGTTCCCTGTCAATGTGCTGCTGCAACTGCTTTTGAATGATTTTCAGCAGAATTTTACTTGTGTGGTATTAATGGTGTTGTTTGATAATTTCTGCATTCTGTTTGATCACCTTTCTTTGGAATGGGCATGAATATCTATCTTTTCCATTCACTTGGCAAAGAAACTGTCTTCCAAATTTCTCGACATAGGCAAGTGACTACCTCCGGTGCTGCATCCATTTACCGAAACATCTCATTTGGTGTTCTGTCAATTCCTGGAGCCTTGTTTTTCACCATTCCTTTCAGTGCAGTGTGGATTTCTTCCTTAAGTACCATCAGTTCTTGATCATATGCTGCTTCATGAAGTGGTAGAATGGTGACCCATTCTTTTTGTATGGTGACTCTATTCCTTTCATCTTCTTTTGATGGTTCTTGCATTGTTCAATATTTTCTCCATAGAATGCTTCAGTATCGCAGCTTGAGCTTCAGTTTTTTTTTTTTTCAGTTCTTTCAGCTTGAGAAATGCCGAGCGTGTTCTTCACTTTTGGTTTTCTAACTCCACGTCTTTGCACACTTCATTCTAATACTTCGACATCTTGAGCCACCCTTTGAAATTTTCTGTTCAGCTCTTTTACTTCATCATCATTTTACATACAGGGCTACCTGTACAACTATCAGCAAGAGCTAGATAGGGCATTCCCAGCACCTCAGAAATCTTAGTGTCCCCGAACAGTCATCTGTCCCCAACTCCCAAACAAAGGTAAGCATCATCTAAAATCTCTCACCATGGGTTAGTTTTGTTTTTGAACTTCGTATAAGTAGAAATCATGAAGTATGTTCTCTTTTATGTCTGACTTAGTCAGCTTTGTATTTGTGAGATTTTTCCATGTAGTTGCATGGAGCAATAGTTCACTTTTTTACATAGAATTATAGGCAGCTGCCAGCTTCCATTCCAACGACTACATCATAAGTCAGTTCTTAACATGAATTGAATATTTATTTATTTTTTCATTATTAATTGCCTTTTATTTTCAGTGTCTTTGTAAATCCGATCTTTATCTTTGAGGGTTGGGAACATTACATATAAACTTACAGATATATTTTAATAATACATACATAAAAAAAAACACAAATCATAAAAATTTCCTCTGAAAATGAAGAAGAGTTGGATGACGTTGGCATTTTGTCAGTTGCAGTAGTAACTTCACTTGTGGAAGGTTCTAGATCATCTGGATTATCCCTAGGAATGGAGATTGTGTTTCTGGTCAAAAAATTAGTCAGAGTCGTCTGTATGGTTCTTTTCTTTTTTCTTTACATATTTCACTGTAACGTCTCACTACCTCCTGAATCTGTGTCGACTTTAGCGGAGCGACCGGTAATTGGGTCTATGTTTTGAAGTAACTGTAGCCCCGATTTAGTTTAAAGCACTAAATCTGTGGGGGATTGATTGGAACACTAAATCTTAAAATTGAACATCTGTTAGTGAACATCTGAGAGATAACGTCAGCAAATTACACGTTGCATCATTGTATGTCGTACCTATAAGTAACCAGATGTATATAAAGAAAAAAAAAAACCAGAAATGGACGGTCCCAAGTGTGGCTTGTTGTAACTCGAATACTTTTAAATCTAGGACTACCTGTATAGTATTGCATTTTAGGAACACACAACACTTATCTATCTGTTCTGCTTTTGGTGGGCAATCAGTTTGTTTCTGGTTGATTTTTTTTATTCTATCGTACTAAATATATACAACAAAAATTTGCCATTTCAGCCATTTTTACGTGTACAGTTCAGTGACGTTAATTATTGTGATAGTGTGCAATTATCACCGCTCTATGTCCAATTTTTTATATCACCCTTAACAGAATCTTAATACCCCTTGAGCAACAACTCCCCATTTTTTCCTCCCATCCACCCTGGTAACCACTTTTTAGTCTGTTGTAGATATTTCATGTAAGTGGAATCATATAATTTTAGTCCTTTTATGTCTGATTTACTTCACTCAGCATGTTTTCAAAGCTTATCCATGTTGTAGCATGTATCAGAACTTCCATTTTTCTTTATGGCTGAATAATATTCTATTGTGTGTTTACAGGCAGTCCATGGGTTACAAATGTCCAACTTACATACAACCCGTAGTTATGAACCAACCCCTGTAAAACCTGTTTTATTAAAAATTCGAGGTGTATACAGTGGTTCATAGTAACAAATGGGCACTACTTTGCCACACGCATCAAAGCATTATTATTATTATTATTATTATTGTATTATGTTAAAGATGTTTTATCTGGAAGTGTTCAATTTTTTTATGTATAGAAAGGTACAGCATATACTGTATACCAAAACAAACATTTGACTAAGTGACATTAGATACTAACTATACCTAACTGTTCCTGCTTATGTACAATTTCTACTTAAAGATAAACTTAGGAACAGAACTTGTTCGTAATCCAGGTATTGCCTGTATTCTACATTTTGTTTATCCATTTATCTCTTGATGGACACTTGGATTGTTTTTACTTTTTTTGGCTCTGATAAACAATGCCACAATGAACATTTGCATCCCTGCTTTCAAGTCTTTTGAATGTACACTTAGAAGTGGAATTACTGGGCCATGATTATTCCGATGATCCCTGTTGGCACAGTGGTTAAACACTTGGCTGCTAACTGAAAGGTTGGCGGTTCAAAGCCATCAGCTGCTCCACAGGAGAAAGACCTGGCAATCTGCTTTCATAATGATTACAGCCTAGGAAACCCTATGGGGCCGTTCTGGCTATGATGGAGTAGCTGATATCAGCTGAAGCATCCCAACAGGATCAGCTATAGAAGTTGTATACAGCAACAACCTTAGATTAACTAGTTGCTGTCAGTTGCTTGTAACTCCTGGCGACCCCATGTGTTTCAGAGTATAACTGCACCATAGGGTTTTCCATGGCTGATTTTTCAGAAGTAGATTGCCGGGCCTTTCTTCCCAGGTGCCTGACTGGACTCCAATTTCCACCCCTTAGGTTAGCAACCATGTGCAGTAATTGTTTGCACTATACCAAGACTCCAGATTAGTATTCCACTTTTTGCATATAATGCAAGAACCTTGTAATACTTTAACTCCATTTACTCCTTCCTGTCTTTTGTGCCATTGTTGTTGGGAATTTTAATTCCAGATGTAAGTTAAATTTCACAAAATACTATTTTATCCGCAGTTAGTATTCAGTTAAATTTACTTTTGTAGTGCTCTTCGTTCGTTTTGGTGTTACCATTCTTCCATCTGGGCTTATTTGTCTTCTGCCTGAAGAACTGCCTTTAGTATTTTTTTTTAGTAAACATTTGCTGGCAGTGAATTCTGTCTCAGAAGCAGAAGTTTTTTTGTACCCTTCAATCTAGATGTTTTCCAATGACCTATCTTCAAGTTTATTACTTTGATTTATTGCATTTTTCAGTTCTAGTATTTCATTTGGTTTTTTAAAAAAAGATTCATGTGTTTTTGTGAAATTCTCTGTCTTTTTTACTTATTTTCTTGAACTTGTAATTATTTTAAGTGTGGTTTTGATAACTACAGTAATTATATCTCTTATTTCTATTTGTTTATTCTTTTGGTTTCAGTAATTTTTTCCTGTTTCTTTATATGCCTGGTAATCATTGACCGAATACTGAACATTATGTTGGAGAAAAATTGAGAGGCTTTGAATGATGTTATCTTTTTCCAGAGAGAATTCAGTTTTCTTAGGGAAAATAGAGTATAAGCAGAGCACATTGATTCAGTTGAGGTTGGTGTCTTTCTGGTTTACTCTTACTCCAAGGTCTCTGTCTAGGGCAGTCATCAGCATTATGATCGTTTGAGCTACAAGTTGTGTTTATGAATATATTGTCTTCGTTGGTAGGGCTTGCACTTCAGTTTTTCTCTCTCCATCACTGTGAGACTTGCTGAAATCTCTGAGATTTAACTTCTTAGCTGTTGCTTTCAGCTTGATTTCTTGTTGGCAAATGCCTCAGGGTAAAATGTATGATTCATCACAGTTTATTTCCCCACCTTTTGAGACCTTGGTCTCTCAAACCCTGACTGCCTAGGTTGTTTTAAAATATTTGCCTTGGTTACCTAGTGCTGCTGTAACAGAAGGTAGCTTTAAAGAACAGAAATTAATTTTCTCACAGTTCTGGAGGCTGAAAAGTCCAAATCAGAGTCCTGGCCTTGTTGATTCCTTCTGTGGTGTGATTCCTTCTGTGATCCTCTCTGTCTGGTGTTTGCCAGTGATCCTTGATGTTCCTTAGCATTCCTTGGCCTCTGTCTTCCCCTTGTGTATTTCTTTGTCTTTTCAGCTCTTTTAATAACTCGGAACTGATTAGGTTTAGGATCCACCCTACTCTGATGTAACTTCATTAACATAACAAGAAAAATCCTATTTCCAAACAGGATCACATCCATATGTACAAGGGCCAGGGATTCAACACGTACTTTTTGGGGGGAGGTGGGGGACACCATTCAATCCATATAATGCCTTAAAACTTTTTAACTGTGTACAACTTTTATAGCTGATCTATACGGATGCTTCATCTGATACCAGCTACTTCATCATAGCAGTACTGATACCAGCTACTCTATCATAGCCAGAATGAAAAAAAAACTTAAAATGAAGGTTTTAAAATTTAATTTTTAAGTAAATAATACATTCATACAGTTCAAAATTCAAAATGTTTAAAAGTTATACAGTGAATATTCTCCATCTCTGTCCTGTGTCTAGTTTCTTTCCTCCTATGTGGTCAAAATTATTAGTTTTATGTTTATACTTTCCAAAGATATGAAATGAGAGGTTTTAAACTGATTTATAATAAGTCTTCCATCCCAGATATTTTTCTAATTCTGTATCGCTTTCCCCATAGAACAACCCGCTCAGATTTTATAAATGAAGTGAGCAGAAAAGCAATATTTACTCATACAATTCTGTTTTAGCCAATCATTAATTTCTTTTGTAGCCAACTTTTTACATCAGTTAAAGTGAACATTGAAATATCATAATTTTCCTTTGTTTTATTTCCTATTCCTTATTTTGTAGTGTTTCACTTCTATTCAATTGTAAAGGAATTTTATGCTTCTAAATTATTTGATGTGCAAATACACAAGTAATGGGACTAAGCATATTTACCAAAAACAACTGGGGACACCTTGTTTGAAAGACTTTTATTGGTAAAAGTCATAGTAGTGCTTACATGCATTCATCATTAGGTAACATTCTCTTTCATAACAAATACCTTTTTTTTACAGTGCTCTCTCAGAGGAGGAGAAGTCTACATTGCGTGCAGGGCTCATCACCAACTTCAATGAACCAATAAACCAGGTTAGTGAGAAAGTGAATGCCGATTAATCTTTTTCTTAATTTTTGCTTCTTTTCTAATCTAATTTTGTTTCTTCAATTTAAAAAAATCTTATTACATAATATTCATTTGTGATTTATACACATATTCTCTGTTGGTTTTTTAAAATCGAGAAACAGTTCTAGCTATTAAGAATTTTGGTTAGATTTGGCTATTAATAATTTAAAACTCAGAAGTCATTATAAGGTAAATTAGTACAATTCTTAACTTACTTTCTCAATTTTTTAGCCAGATTTAAATCACATCTCTGACATATTTATAGTCTTAACCGCATAGAAATTAATTTTAATGATTTATATTAAAAAACTTAAAAGAAAATACAGAATGTCTTCAGGTTTTTGTCTGTTTCCTGTATCCGTCGCATTTTCAATTCCCACTGCATTGTGGGGCATAGTTATAAAGTTTAATTTTTTCTTTCTGTCATAGTGAGATTTTTCTTTTATGAATAAAGTAAGTTTTTTTCTCTGAGTCCAAAAACTCTTAAATTTGTCCAAGTTAATGCTATTTGTTATACTTGATTTTAATATTTGAATATTAAAACACAATTTAAATGGTGGTGCTTCAGCTTTTATCTTGACTTCTTTTATGTTGTCCTACTTCTCTGCTTTGTAATTCAGAGACATGGAGAAGAGTGATAACGGAGGGAAACCGAGTTCTCTGATTGGGACAGGAGGTGATTGGGAAGGTTTTGGTTGACTGAGGGTTCACTCTCTCTCTGCCTTAGTGTTCTGTCAGCCAGCATTTGGGAAACATTGACCTGTAGATATATCATTATTTAAATACTTAATATTTGATGTTAGTTTCTAGCCTTAAGTCAGTAGTTCTAGAACTTTGTGGTCTCAGGACCTCCTTATATTATTAAAACAGAAGACCCCGAAAGTGTTAGATATATTGATATTTACTGTATTAGAAGTTAAAGCTGAGAAACTCTAAAAATACTTCTTAGTTCATTTAAAAAAAAATTATTTGCCAACATAAATAACATTTAAAAATAAAAAATAGCTATTTCTCAAAACACTAAAAATTAGCAAGAAGAGTGGCATTTTGCATTTTTGCAAATCTCTTTAATATCTGGCTATTAAAAAGAAGGCATCCAGCTGTTTATATCTGTTCTTTCATTTAGTTTGTTGTGATACGTTGTTCTGGTTGAAGTTACATGAAGAAAATACAGCCTTACACTGATAGGTAATTGGAAGACGGAGGACCCCACACTTCCCTGAAAGGGTTGTAGGCCCCCAGGGATCCATGGACTATACTTCAAGAACCACTGTTTTAAAACAATTGTTTAATGAAACTGTATTCATTTTTGTCAAGTGTACAATCAACAGAAAATGTTATTTTCAACTGTGAATGTTTTCTGTATCCATTGCTTTGATTCTATACATTTTTTTCTGATGATTAATCTTTTCCCTCTAGATTGCAACTCAGATCGCAGTGCTGATTGCAAAAGTTGCTAGATTAGATTGCCCTAGACAGTGGCCTGAACTGATTCCCACTCTCATAGAATCTGTTAAAGTCCAAGATGATCTTCGACAGCACAGAGCATTACTCACCTTTTATCATGTTACCAAGACTCTGGCATCTAAACGACTGGCTGCTGATAGAAAATTGTTTTATGATGTAAGTGATTTAACATAGCTTTGATTATGAAAACTGTGTTATTTGTATAAAAATGACTATAGTTGTACCTCAAGGTTAATGTTTTATTGAAAGATTATGAATTCTTCTGTTATGCTTCAAAAAGGTTCAGGTTAAAGCTTGACATAACTGGGAAAGGTAGAGACCTTTAACTGTGTGTTTTAGCACCATTTGTTGAAAAGGCTTTCTTTCTCCATTCCATTGTTTTGACACTTTTATATTTGACTCTTTTTCACCGATTGAAACAGTGATTTCATATGGTTCAGGCTTACGTTTTGAACTGCACCATGCAATGCTGATGAGCCTCAAAAATTATTAACAATGTCTTGCTTACTATTGGTAATTGTAGAGAAATTAAAGGTTAGAAATCATATTATAAGGCCACATAGTAGGGCCTCATGAAACTGTTTAAAGTGTGTTCTGAGCCGTGCATACTCTCCAGAAGAGAAAGGGAAGTATAATGTTTTGTAGAAGGTTTTTTTGGCCTTTCTTTCCTCCCTCAACTGAAATACATTTATTGCTCTTGGTTTTCCCCAACGAGCAGGCTTTTCCCTGTGAATTTCCAGAGTTCCTTTAGCCCCTAAATTTACCATATACTCTTAAGCAGCCTTTCCCAGACCTACTTTGTTCAGTACCCTATCCTGGTCCCCAGTTTGCCTTCCATGTGTAGGAGTGTTTCATTCTTATTTATTTGTTTTTTTTTGAAATATAATTTTATTTTGTTGTTGCTGAGAATATACACAGCAAAACATAAACTAGTTCAACAGTTTCTACGTTTGTGTGACCATTCTCACCCTTGTTCCTCCTCCATTAACGTAAATTCACTGTCCCCTAAGGTTCCTATGTAATCTTTTGAGTTGCCGTTATCATTTCTGATCCCATATAGATAGTTTATAAAAGCACAGTGCTCAAGGCAGACCTTTTTTTTTTTTTTTTTCCCAAACTAGTTAAGCCAATGTATTGTTTGGTTTTCAGAAGACTCAGTGGATATTTTTGGTTTAAGGTTTAAAGATTCAGGGCAGTAGTTTAAGGGGTTCATTCAATCTTCATGGCTCCAGGAAGTCTGGAGTCCATGAGTATTTGAAATTCTGTTCTCCATTTTCCCCCTTTTGATAAGAATTTTTCTATGGAATCTCTGATCAAAATGTTCAGTAATGGCATCTGGGCACCATCCAGTTATTCTGGTCTCACGGGAAAGGAAGCAGTTGTTCACGGAGACAGTTAGCCACACATTCCACGTCCTTCTCCTGTTCCTAACTTTCCTTCTTTCTCTGTTGTTCCAGGCTAGTAGAGACCAGTCGTGCCTTGAATGGCCAGGCACTTATGCATCGAACTAGGAGGTAGAACAGAAGCACTAAACATGTTATTAGGCAAGTTAACTGGGACGTCTCATTAAACCATGCCCCTAAACCTCCAATTTCATGAGGGTTTTGTTTGTACATAGCAGCCTTAGCAGCTAGTTTTTTTTTTTTTTTGGTAATTGTGAATATACTTAATATGTGACTTTTGCTAGTTCAACTTTTTACAAGCGTATAACTTATTGACAGCAATTGCAATAATTGGCTGTGCAACCCTACCCTTAATGTGATTTTTCCATCACTGCTGACATCCCTTTTCCCCCTCCATCCCTCCCCTGGTAACCACTAACAAACGTTGTTCTCAATACTTTGTATTTTCTTGTCTTTTTTATGTAAGTGAGGTCATAAAATATTTGTCCTTTTGTGATTGACTCATTTCACTCAGCATAAAGTCTTCTAGCTCCATCCATATCGTAGCATGTATCAAGTCTTAATTTTTCCTACTGATTAGGTAGTATACCATTATACGTATGTGCCACATTTTGTTTATCCGCTCACCTGTTCTGTTGATGGACATTAAGGTTTGTTCCACCTTTTGGCTATTGTGAGTAGTGCTGCAGTGAACATTAGTATACAAGTCTCTGTCTGAGTCTCTGCTTTCAAGTCTTTGGGAGTTTTTGGGTCATATGGTAGTCTGACAGTTTGTTGTACTGTGGTGGCTTGTGTATTGCTGCGATACTGGAAACTCTGCCACTGGTATTTCAAGAGCCAGCAGGATCACCGTTGGTGGATAGGTTTCACTGGAGTTTCCGGAGTAAGATAGACTAGGAAGAAGGACCTGGCAGTCTACTTCTGAAAAAATTGGACGATGGAAACCTTATGGATAGCACCGGAACACTGTCTGATACAGTGCCGGAGGATGAACCCCTCAGGTTGGAAGGCATTCAGAATATGACTGGGAAAAGCTGCCTCCTCAAAGTAGAGTCGACCATAATGATGTGAATGGAGGCTGCCAGAAATTCAAGCCAGGTACAGAAGAGGACGTGGAACAGGGAGTATCATTGCCGATGTCAGATGGATCTTGGCTGAAAGCAGAGAATACCAAAAAGATATTTACCTGTGTTTCATTGACTATGCAAAGACATTTGACTGTGTGGGTCTTAACCAATTATGGATAACATTGTGAAGAATGGGAATTCCTGAATACTTAGTTGTGCTCCGGAGGAACCTGGACTTAAACCAAGCAGCAGTCTTTCAAACAGAACAAGGGAATATTGCGTGGTTTAAAGTCAAGAAAGGTGAACATCATGATTGTAAATCTTTCACCATACTTAGTCTGTCTGCTGAGCAAATAATCAGAGAAGGTGGACTATATGAAGAACAACACTATGTTAGGATTGGAGGAAGACACATTAACAACCTACGATATGCAGATTACACAGCTTTGCTTGCTGAGAGCAAAAAGGACTTGAAGCACTTACTGATGAAGATCAAAGACTGCAGCCTTCAGTATGGGTTATACCTCAATGTAAAGAAAACAGAAATCCTCACAACTGGACCGACAAGCAACATGATAATAAATGGAGAAAATATTGAAGTTGTCAAGGATTTCATTTGGCTGGGACGCACAATCAATGCCCATGAAAGCAGCAGTCAAGAAATCAAAACGACACATTGCATTGGGCAAGGATGCTGCAAAAGACCTCCTTAAAGTTTTGAAAAGCAAAGATGTCACTTTAAAGTCCAAGGTGCCCCTGACCCACGCCATGGTATTTTCAGTCACCTTGTATGCATGTGAAAGCTGAGTGGTGAATAAGGAAGACCAAAGAAGAATTGATGTCTTTGGATTGTGTTGGTGAATAATATCGACTATACCACGGATTGCCAAAAGAACGAACAAATCTGTCTTGGAAGAAGTACAGCCAGGATGCTTCTTAAAAGCAAGGATGGTGACACTTTGTCTCACGTGCTTTGGACATATTATCAGGAGGGACTAGTACCTGGTAAAGTAGAGGGTCAATGAAAAAGAAAGACCCTCAGTGAGTTGGATTGACACAGTGGCTGCAACAATGGGCTCAAGCCTAGCACCGATTGTGAGAATGATGCAGGACTGGAAAGTGTTTTGTTCTTTCGTACATAGAGTCACTATGAGTCAGAACCTGCTGGAGAGCACCTAACAACATCAACAATAACAAGGTAGTTTTATTTTTAGTTTTTTGCCTGGTTTTGGTATCTGGTATGCTGGCTTCATAGAATGAATTCAGAAGTACCCCTTTCTTTTCTGTGTTCTGAAATAATTGAGTAGTAATTGGTGTAAACTCTTCCCTGAATGCTTGGTAGAATTCTCCAGTAAAGCCATCTGGGCCAGGGCTTTTTTTGAGGGGGGAGTTTTTTTATTACCTTTTTAATCTCCTCTCTTGTGATGGTTCTGTTCAGATTTTCAACATCATTTTCTGTTAGTTTGGGTAGGTAGTGTGCTTCTAGAAATTTGTCCATTTTCTCTAGGTTTTCAAACTTGTTGGAATATAGTTTTTCAGAGCACTCTGTTATGATCCCTTTTATTTCAGTTGGGTCCCCCATTTCATTTCTTATTTAGGTGTTTGCATTGTCTCCTGTTTTTCTTTTGTCAGTTTGGCCAGTGGTTTGTCATTTTTGTTGATCCTTTCAAAGAACCAACTTTTGGTTTTGTTGATTTCTTTCTATTGTTTTTCTCTTTATTTCATTTATTGCTGCTCCGCTCTTTATTATTTCCTTCTTCTGGTGGTTGTGGGCTTTTTTTTTTTTTTTTTTTTTTTGCTGTTCTCTGTTTGTTGGAGTTGTATAGCTGATGCTTGGATTTTGTCCCTTTTTTCTTTCTGATGTTGCATCCATTGCTGTAAATTGACCTCTGAGGACTGCCTTTGCTGTGTCCCAACGGTTTTGGTATGATGTGTTTTCATTCTCTTTTGATTCTCGGAATTTTTTGATTCCATCTCTGATTTCTTCTATTACCCAGTGGTTTTTAAGCAGGGTGTTATTCAGATTCCATGTAATTTTTTTTTTTTCCTTGTTCTTTCTGTTGTTAATTTCTACTTTGATAGCATTGTGGTCAGAGAAGATACTTTGTATTACCTCAGCGTTTTGAATTTTGTTGAGGGTTGCTCTGTGGCCCAAGATGTGGTCTATTCTGGATAACATTGCAAATGTGTTGGAAAAGAATGTAGTTGCTTTTCCATACTCCCTGTCTGCCGAGCTCTGATGTGGGCAGGGTGAACCTAAGTGGCATGGACCCTGCACTTCCCACCCAGCCAAGCAACCACAGCCAGCTAGGAAGCTGTGGAGACTGAGCAGGGTGGAGAAGAATGAGGGGTGGGAGAGCGTATATCGCTGGTCACCGGGTGCTGTGTCTCCTGCTGGGTGCTCCATGAAGCTGCTTTCCCATACTCCCTGTCTGCCAGTCTCCGACTGGAGTTCAAGATGGCAAATCTGTGCTGTGTTAGCTTATAGGGGACCTCTGCACATATCTCTCCTTGCTCTCTGTTCTCTGCCAGTTTCTCGTTCCATTCGGTGCTTGGCTGAATTCTTTATCTCTTCATTTGATGCTTAGGGTTCCAGGACTGACATTTGTCTCTACTTAGTTTTTTGGGTCTTTGCTGTGGAGAGACGGCGTGGTGCTTCTGTCTGTAGTGCCATGTTGGCTCTGCTTCCTCTTTTTACTTTTTTGAGGAACTACCACACTGTTTCTACAATGGCTGTGCCATTTTGCATTCCCATCAGCAGTGGATAAGAGTTCCAATTTCCCCACATGCTTGCCAAGATTTGGTTTTTTTTTTTTTTTTTAATCTTAGCCATCCTAATGGGAGTGAAATGGTACTTAATTATGGTTTTGATTTGCATCTCTGAAGGCTAATGATGCTGAGCATATCTTCATGTGTTTGGTGGCCGTTTGAATGTCCTCTTCGGTGAAATGTCTATTCAAGTCCTTTTCCCATTTTATGATTGGGTTGTCTTTCTGTTGTTGTCAAAATTTTATATATGTTTTGATTATACTTGTCGTGTATCTGGTTTTTGAAGATGTTTTCTCAGTCGATAGGTTGTCTTTTCACTTTTTTGATGAACAAAAGTTTTTGATTTTATGACGTCCCATTTATTTGTCTTTTGCTGTTCGTGCTCTTGTTATTAGATAATGCATTGTTGACAGCTAGGGCTGACAGCATTGCCTCTGCTTGTTTTTCTAAGAATTTAACGGTTTTACTTTGCACATTTTAAGTCCTTAATCTATTTCGTATTTGTTTTTGTGTGTGATGTGAGTATGGATCCTGTTGCATTTTTCTGTATCTGGAAATCCAATTTTCCCAGTACCATTTATTGAAGATTGCTAAAGATCTCTTTAAAGTGTTAAAAAGATGTCACTTTGAGGACTAAGGTGCGCCTGACCCAGGCCATGGTATTTTCATTTGCCTTATATGCATGAGAAAGCTGGACACTGAATAAGGAAGACCAGAGAAGAATTGACATCTTTGAACCATAATTTCCTTTTCATATTTCCCATTGCTGGTATATAGAAGCCCCACTGGTGCGTGTTTATTGACTTTGTACCCTGCAACTTTGCTAAATTCATCTATTAGTGCTAGAAGTTTCCTTTGGGTTCTTTCAGATTTTCTATATATAGGATCATATTATTCATGAATAGAGATAATTTTATTTCTTTTCCAATGTGGATACCTTTTATTTTATTTTCTTGTCTTAATGCTCTAATGTAGTATTGAATAGAATTGGTGACAGCAGACTCCCTTGTCTTACTCCCGATTTCAACGGGAAAGTTCTCAGTCCTCTTAATCAAGTGTAATGTTGGCTGTTGTCTTTTCATATATGCCCTGAATCATATTTAGGAATTTCCCTTCTCTTCCAATCTTCTTTAGAGTTTTCATCAAGAAGGGATGTTGGATTTTATCAGATGCTTTTTCTACTTTTATAGAAATGATCATGTGTTTCTTTTCCTTTGTTCTATTGATGTGGTGTGTTAAGTTGACTGATTTTCTAATGTTGAACCATCCCTGCATTCCTGCAATGGAGTGCTTCGTTGTTTAAGAAGGGAGACAACCCGATCCTGAGTGGTAAGGAATCAGTGAAGAGTATGCAGCATGTGGAAGAGAAGGGAGACTGTCCAGTAAAGAGAGATTCTAGGAGAAAAAAGTAGTTGGCCTAGTTTGGTTCTGTTTATAATGCCTTTATTCTTCCTACAAAGAGTCAACTTTTTGTCTCTTGAGTACTTATTTTGTCTTTACTCGTACTATAGTACTTCTTCTTTGAGAGTGAGATAGGGAAGGAGAGTAGTGTATAATCTTGTGCTGTCCTTCGCGTTCAAGCATTAGTTCTCAATCTGTCACAAACAGATCAGAAGTTTTCTGGGCCCTGCTTGTGGAATCCTCACCTCTGTGCATATGGCTTGGGAATCTGCCTTTTTAACAGTCTCTTTACCCACTGTCATTGAGTCGATTCTGACTCATAGCGACCCTATAGGACACTGTAGAACTGCCCCATAGGGTTTCCAGGGAGCGCCTGGTGGATTCAAACTGCCAACCTTCTGGTTAGCAGCCTTAGCTCTTAATCACTGTGCCAACTGGGTTTCCAACAGTCTCTTCAGGTGATGCTTAGATACACCAAAGTTTAAGCCAGAACCACATTATGTCCTTTTTATTGGTAACCCTTTAGGTTTAAATAGGAAGTCTTACAGTCATCCAAGGATGTTCAGTATAAGAGAAATTCTTTTTGTTGTTCATAAGCCTACTTTTTAAATTGTCAGTTTTGCTGAATATCAACAAGGCATAAAGAAATGCACACTTTATCCTTTTAAGACTTTCTATGAATACCTTTTTTGTTTTCCTCACCTTTATCCTAACCTCAAACTCCTCCACCTCTGGGACTTACTCTTATGCTGGTTTAACAAAGTCAGGTGTTTAAAAGATTGAGTTTCAGTTGCTCTTTATTAAAGGGTACCCTTCTATAGGAGTGTTAATCCTTAGTTCTTCTTTCTCAAATTGTACTTACCAATGTGCCTTGGCTTTCAGGTATAATTTATATTCAATCTAGGCAATCTCTATAAATTAATCTAACCAGGGGCTTTATTCTGAATAGTTTGTGTCAGTTAGCTTCCTGATCACATCAGCTTTCTTGCTTGGTTTTCTTGTAGTGTGTGTCTTACAATGTCTCCACGTAGAATGAAATATAGGCCTACCTATCTTGTACTTACTTCCAGGATAGTATTTTCCATACTGAGCTGCATTGTAATTGCTTACTTATCTTTCTCAGATCCACTACACTATGAATTTTATGAGAGATGTTTTTATTGTTATACTTCTATTACCTAGCTGTCTTAGTTTCCTAGTGCTACTGTAACACAAATACCACAAGCGGGTGCCTTTAAAGAACAGAAATTTGTTTTCTCACAGTTTAGGAGGCTAGAAGTTTGAATTGAATGCACCAGCTCTAGAAGAATGCTCTCTGTGTGTCATCTCTGGCAACAGGTCCTTGTCTCAGCTTCTGTAGCCCTGGTGTTCCTTGGTGATGTTCACAAGGCATTTATCTTCCTCCTCTTTGTGCGTGCTTCTTTTTCTAACCTGCTTTTTTTTTTCAAGTCATAATTGACTAGGTTTAGGATATACCCTACACTGATATGGTCTCAATTAACAAAACAGAGAAAACCTATTTCCAGTCAGGATTACATCCATGTATATAGCTGTTAGGATTCCAACACATATTTTTATGGGACACAGTTCAATCCATAGTACTAAACCAGGTGCACGTAGTGGTTGGTGCTTGCAGTGCATTGAACTGCTTTTATATGGCCTTCCAACCCATGCCTTGTAACTCCCACAAAATGATTGGGTTCGGAACTGTGCAAATAAGGTGCATGGAATCCTTGCGGGGAATGGACAATCTTTTAATGCAAATAAGCTTCATGGCACCTTTGCAGATGTGAGACTATGCAAATAAATTGAATAGTGGCCCACCAAGGGGATTGGTCAGTTTTGCCATCCTGCTAGGCTTAAGAAGAGCCAATTCTAGAGGCTGAGGGGAATCTCACTACCGTCAAGAAGAAGCGCTGGGAGTGGTACACATCCTTTGGACCCAGGGTCCCTATGCCGAGAACCTCCTAGACCCGGGAGACAGAGCTATAACACTGGAGAGCTGTAACACTGGAGAGAGCAGAGGCGCAGGACCGGCAGATGGTTGCTGTGGGCTTGCCAACCTATGGACTGAGGGAGCTGTCAGCTTTCTGGTGGAGTGGGGTGCCTCTGGGCATTTACAAGTGGGGTTAAAGAGCTTTGTAACACTTGTCTGAGCAGGGCAGATGCCAGGCCAGCTGGGGGTAGAGGCCAGGAGTGAGGCTTGCCTGACTGTGGGCATGATAGAGAAGGAACTGAGAAGTTGGAAGCTGTCCTGATTGAAGAACTGCATCCTGTCTACTGAGTTCTTCCTGTTACTTCTAAGTTAATCCTGATCCTGAATTATAACCTATTACTTCCCTAATACACCCAATCATTGAAAGTATGGTCCATGAATTCTCTGTGACCATTGCAATGAATTATCAAACTCAGCAGAAAAATAGAGGGTGCTGTGGGAGGAATGGCTAAAGTAAGAATTGGTAAGAAGGTTGGAGAGTGGAGGTATGTCTGAACTTCTCCTCATGGGAATCAGTTTTGGGCTGATGCTGATCTTGATTTTCCTCCCCCCTTGTGAAGTTAGAGGATGTCTGATTCCACCATTTTACAGTGTTCAATAACTGTTTGCTAAAGAATAAATGATGACAAGGAGAATTGTTCTTACATACAAATGTTCTTGTTAAATTGCAAAACTTCAAATAGAAAAAGGATTTTTTTTTTTAGTGCCACATGCCTTTATTTTTTTTTCTGCTTTCCACTAGATTTTTTTTTTTTAATTGTGCTTTAGATGAGTTTACAGTTTCTCAAACAAAAATTTATGCACACATTGTTATATGACCCTAGCGGCATTCCCTATAATGTGATTATACATTCCTCCTTTCCACTCTGGATTTCCTGTGTCCATTCAGCTAACTCCTATCCCTTTCTGCCTTCTCATCTTGCCTCCAGGTAGGAGCTATCCATTTAGTCTTGTGTATCTGCTAGAACTAAGAAGGACACTCTTCAAAAGTATCATTTTATAACTTACAGTCCAGTCTATTCTTGGTCTGAAGAGTTGGCTTCGGGAATGGTTTTAGTTCTGGGTTAACAGAGAGTCTGGGGGCCATGTCTTCTGGAGTTCCTCCAGTCTCAGTCAAACCATTAAGTCTGGTCTTTTTACAAGAACTTGAGTTCTGCACCCCACTTTTCTCTTGTACAGTCAGGGACTCTCTGTTGTGTTCCCGGTCAGGGCGGTCATTGGTGGTAGCTGGGCACCATCTAGTTCTTCGGGTCTCAGGCTTATGGAAGCTCTGGTTTATGTGGCCCCTTTTGTCTCTTGGGCTAATATTTCCTTTTGTCTTTGGTGTTCTTCATTCTTCTTTGCTCCAGGTGGGTTGGGACCAATTGATGCATCCTAGATGGCCGCTCGCTAGAAAAAGCAGGATTTTTTGGAGAGTATACAGATCTCAGGATACCTGGAAAAAAACAGATTAGCAACTTTCATTTTGGAGTGGAGTAGCTGAACCTAGAAATATATTGAGTATAGTAGGGCCTAGCAAGACATGTGTGCTGGCGTTTGGGTATAAGACGAGTTGCTTAAGTGGAGGTAGCATATGTGGGAAGTCAATATAAAGAGAAATTTTGCTAATTAATAAAGCTGCCCCTATTATTTTGGTAACCCGAAGTGTAGAAGGAAACCCTGGTGGCGTAGCGGTTGAGGGCTACGGCTGCTAACCGAAGGGTAGGCAGTTCAAATCTGCCGGGTGCTCCTTGGAAACTCTTTGGGGCAGTTCTTCTCTGTCCTGTAGGGTTGCTATGAGTCGGAATCGACTCGACGGCACTGGGTTTTGTTTTGTTTTTTGGAAGTGTAGAAAATCTTCCTTTTAATAATGTGTTTACTGTAATGCCAAGATGGTCTTCAGGTACCAGATTAGTTTTCCACATAGAAAAATGTGATGTCACAGTTAGGCTAGTTGCTATGGCAAAGTAGTGCATTGTGCACTTAAAACTGCTCGCTGCTGCTCAGTGTGTCCCAACAATTTTACATCCTTTTTTTCCTCCACAGTAAAATAAAGTAAGCTCTTCTCAGGGAGAAATCAAAATCAACAGTTGGGAGAAAATTGTTTTGCAGTAACAAAATTGAGCTTGATTTGACACAAAAAGGAATTTGTTTTCTATAAAACGGTATACCTTTTCATACAAAACTGAATTAAAAAAAATTGAGAGCAAATAGAGTTAAGATAGAAATCTGGATACCATGAAAGCAAGCAAATTTAAGGCACAAATAGTAATTCTGATGTAATTATAAGTGTACTAACTAAAATCTCATAGGTATGTTGTGTAATCAACAAAGGAAGATGTTATGGTAGCTGAAGTAATCTAAACCCCAAAACAAAAAAATCTTTTGAAAGCAAAACAGTCCTCTTGTTTTTAGAAATATGGGCTAACAGTTACAGAAATGAAAACATACATGGACAGTAATCTGGGAATGAGAAGAATATTTCTTTTTAGTAAGCAGTTTTGGGATTTTGAACAAGATACTTAAACTTTGTGATTCTTTAAAATTCCTTTCAGTTTTAAAATGCTGTGTGGTAAAGTGATGTGAAGTTATAGTACTTCAGAAGAGTCTTCCTGGTAAGTTACTGAGTTTTCTAAACAAAGAAAGAAAACAGAACCACATAGCTGCTTTGATTGGTATAGGGTAGATCCCTCAGCCTCATAGCAAAGACTTTTCAGACGTACTTCTTACAAACTTATACGAAACTTACAACATGGTCCTCCAGGGGCATTCCTAAATAGTTGAGATTGTGAATGTTGAATTTGAGAATGCTAAGATATCACTTTCTAATAGCCCTAACCTTTGAATTATTTATAGTATAGTAAAATTTTTTTAAAAGATAAAAGTACTTATAAGCAAATTGTCACGTAGGTTAAGTAGATCTTGCTTTCACCTTTGTTTGGCTAAGACACTAAATGCCATATTGATTCTGGATCCTGTCTCTTGCTCTACTGAGTTTTATATTGTCTTTTAAAACATATTCAAAATATAGCTCTTATAGTTTATAAAGGATCATTTCTTTTTTTTTGATTGAACTTTAGATGGTTTACAAAACAAACTAGTTTCTCATCAAATAGTTAGTACACACTTTTGTATGACATTGGTTAACAACCCCACGACATGTGAACACTCTCCCTTCTCAACCCTGGGTTCCCTTTTACCTGCTTTCCTGTTCACTCCTACCTTCCTGTCCCTGCCCCAGGGCCGGTGTGCCACTTTAGTTTTGATCCATGGGCCTGTTCAATCTTTGGCTGAGGGGTGAACCTCAGGAGTGACCTCATTACTGAGCTGAAAGGGTATCCAGGGGCCATACTCTGAGGGTTTCTCCAGTCTCTGTCAGGCCAGCAAGTCTGGTCTTTGTTTTTCAGTTAGAATTTTGTTCTCTGTCTGGGACCCTCTATTGTGATCCCTGTCAGAGCAGTCAGTGGTGGTAACTGGGCACCATCTAGTTGTACTGGACTCAGTCTGGTGGAGGCCGTGGTAGATATCGTCCATTAGTACTGTGGTCTAATCTTTCCCTTGCGGCTTTAGTTTTCTTCATTCTTCCTATAAAGGATCATTTCTGCTGTGAACTTGTGTGGGGATTTGTGTGTGTGTTTATGCCTGTGTCTTTGTGTGTTACCCTGGGCTTATATTGATATGAGGGAAACATGAGCTTTCTGGTGGCAAGTTTCTTTAGGGGAGGAGAGACTCAACATGACTAGCTTGATCCAAACAAAAAGGAGCTGTGCATTGGACAGAAGAGAAGATTTTGAGTAGCATGGTGCATATCCTTCCCGTATGAGAATGCTGCATTGGAGCTTTAATAGATACCTAGTGTCCTTAACCAGGTGCTTAGCTACAGAATTGGAATATGAAACAAAGGTGCATGTTGAAAAAAAAATTCATGCTACTATTTCTTTCTTCTAGTTTCCTGTCTCAGACGCTGTATGCCTTCATTCAGCAGTACCTACTGCGCCAAATCAGGCAGAGTCACGGGCTTTGCATACCTACAGTTATCATTTAAAGTAGTGCTTTCCTACTGAGCGTTACTTTTTAGGGCCAGAAAGGAGGAAGAAGTGGTAGATCAAGGTCTAACTTTGCCATTAATATCATCCTAAATTTGGTCTCATTTATTTATTTAAGAAATAGGGATGAAAATTTTGAAAACTGATGAAAGTTATATAAGCTGGAATGGTACACCCTTTGATTACTTGAATTACTAAATTTTCTCATACATGTTTTAGAGTCAGATTACAAGAGGAAACAGCACAATTTTGTGGAGCTAAATAGAATTTTATTTTAAGGAAGTTAATTCCACTGTGATGAAAATGCTTCCCTTTTCCAAAATTTGTGACGTTAAGTAAGTTTTGGTGTAGTCTTCAGAGATGTTCTCTGGTATTTTTGGTCCTTTGAATTGGGGGTGAGTGAGGAGGAGTTTATGTGTAGTCTGTATGCTGTAATTTGCATTATGCATATGCTGGTGGTAGATTCTGTTAAAGGGATACCAGAGACCCACTGCCATGGACTTAATCCGGACTCATAGCCACCCTCTAGGACAGAGTAGAATTGCCCCCTAGAGTTTCCAAGGCTGTAGATCTTTACGGATGCCGATGGCCACATCTTTTCTCCCCTGGACCGGCAGGTGGGTTCGAACTACTGACCTTGCAGTTAGCAGCTCAGAGCCCTTTGCCACCAGGGCTCCTGTTAAAAGGATCGTCTCCTGATAATAGAATTAGTGCCTGAAAAAATTGTAATAGTTAAAACCTTTTGTTTTAACTAACATTACTTTAAGGAGTCTTGGTGGCACAACGGTTAAGCACTTGGCAGCTAACTGAAGAGGTTGGCATTTCAACCCACCCAGTGGCTTCTGGAGAGAAAGACCTGGTGATCTGCTTCCATAAAGATTGCAGCCTAGGAAACCCTATGGGTCAGTTCTGCTCTGTCACATGGTATCGCTATGAGTCAGAATCAACTCGAGGGCATCTAACAACAACCGTTACTTCAAAATAAATTTAAAATACAATATGACAATATTCAAATATTATCCTGGCAGATTCTCCCCTAATGTTTTCCTTCTTGAATTGGCGCTATGATCCATTTAGTCAACCCTTTTCCTCAAGTTTAATCTTAGTAAAAAAGAAGATGACCCTGGATGAAATGGATTGACACAATGGCCTGAATGGTAGGCTTAAATGTAGCAATGATTGTGAATATGGTGCATGGCATAGGACCGGGCAGTGTTTTGTTGTATAGGATTACTGTGAGTCGGAAACTCCTTGAAGATACCTAACAGCAACAACAGTCATACTTTTAATTGAGGAACTAGGAAATGGTTATCATCTTTTTCCTTAGTGAGTTCTGGTTGTGTATGCTATCACCAGGTCTTTCTCCCTCGGAGCCACTGGGTGAGTTCCAACTGCCAGCCTTTCAGTTAGCTGCTGAGCAAGTGCTAGCCATTGTGCCACTGGGGCATATTGAGTCTGGTATATGTTGGTAGAGGGAAGGTATTGAGAATTGGATAAAAGGCCCCCCTGGCTCTCATGACTAGTGAATGATACCAAAAAACCCCAAATCTGTTGCTGTGGAATTGATTCCGACTCATTGTGACCCTATCAGACAGAATAGAACTGCCCCATAGTGTTTCCAAGGCTGTAATCTTTATAGAAGCAGACTGCCACATCTTTCTCCCACAGAGTGGCTGGTGGGCTCAAGCCACCAATGTTTCAGCTAGCAATTGTGTGCTTAACCACTATGCCTCTAGCTCCAAATTACAAATAAGGTTAAGCCTAGACAATAATAGAATACAAGAATTTTAAACTTCATTTTGTGATGTGTAATCAGTGGGTTTTTAATTTTTAATCCAGAGGTCTCCATCACACTATATTGTCTATTTAAATTTTGCTATAGTATATACTATAATTAGGGATTAATCTATATGTATATGAGCCTTTCTAGATATTTTGATGACCCAATATTGGTTTTCATGCTGTGATTTTCACGTTTTATCAAGAAATACCAGCAATATACTTTTAAAGAGCAAATCCAACCAAATACGTACATATACATATGCATAGATGCCTAAGAAGAACATACAATATATTAACTTTCACTTCAAGCACAATTAAAAAGTTGTGAGGTGCCATCCAGTCTACACTGACTCATAGCCACCCTGTATACAACACAACGAAACACTGCGCAGTCCTGTGCCATCCTCATAGTTGTTGCCATATTTGTCCATCTTTCACTTGCACGTGAGGTTATTGAAAATACCATGGTTTGGGTTAGGCGTACCTTAGTCTTCAAGGAGAAACCTTTGGTTTTGAGCACTTTAAAGAAGTCTTTCATAGCAGATCTGCCTACTATAATGCGTCTTTTGATTTCTTGACTGCTGCTTCCATGGGTGTTGATTATGGTTGTTGTTGTTGTTAGGTGCCTTGGAGTCAGTTCTGACTAATAGCAATCATGGGTGTTGAATGTTTATCCAAGTAAAACGAAATCCTTGACAACTTCAATCTTTTCCCTGTTTATCATGATGTTGTTTATGGGCCCAGTTGTAAGGATTTTTGTTTTCTTTATGTTGAGGTATAATCCATACTGAAGGCTGTGGTCTTTGATCTTCATCAGTAAATGCTTCAAGTCCTCTTCACTTTTCAGCAAGCAAGGTTGTGTCATCTGCATAACGCTGATTGTTAATTAGTCTTCCTTTTCATATAGCTCAGTTCCTTGGATTATCTGCTCAGCATACAGATTGAATAGATATGGTGAAGGGATACAACCCAGACTCACACATTTCCTGACTTTAAACCACGCAGTGTCCCCTTGTTCTGTCCGAACTACTGCCTCTTGATCTACATACAGGTTCCTCATGAGCACAATTAAGTGTTCTTTAATTCCCATTCTTCTCAATGTTATTCATAATTTGTTATGATCCATGTAGTCAAATGCCTTTGCATAGCCAGTAAATCACAGGTAAACATCTTTTTGGTATTCTCTGCTTTCAGCCAGGATCCATCTGACATCGGCAGTGATATAGCCCTGGTTCTGCATTCTCTTATGAATCCGGCCTGAATTTCTGGCAGTTCCCTGTTGAAATGCTGTTGTAGCTGCTTTTGAATGATCTTCAGTGTGTGATATTGTTCGATAATCTCTGCCTTTTTTTTTTTTTTTTCTTTAAATCTCTGCATTTGGTGGGATCACCTTTCTGGAGAATAGGCATAAATATAGATCTCTTCCAGTTGATTGGTCAGGTAGCTGTCTTTCAGATTTTTTGGCATAGATGGGTGAGCACTTTCAGTGCTGCATCCGTTTATTGGAACATCTCAACTGGTATTCCATCAATTTCTGGAGCTTTGTTTTTCACCAATGCCTTCAGTGCAGCTTGGACTTCTTCCTTTAGTACTGTTGGTTCCTGCTAATGTGGTACCTCTTGAAATGGCTGAATGTTGACAAATTCTTTCTGATATAGTGACTCTGTGTATTCCTTCTGCCTTTTTGATGCTTTCTGTGTCATTTTTTATTTTCCCATAGAATCCTTCAATATCGCAACTCGAGGCTTGAGTTTTTCTTTCAGTTCTTTCAGCTTGAGAAATGTAGAGTGTGTTCTTTCCTTTTGATTTTCCATCTTCAGGTCTTTGCAGATATTTTAATACTTTATTTTGCCCACTTGAGCTGCCCTTTGAAATCTTCTTTTCACCTCTTTTACTTCATCATTTCTTCCTTTCGCTTTAGCTACTCGACATTCAAGAGCAAGTTTCAGAGTATCTTCTGACATCCATTTTGGTCTTTTCTTTCCTTCCTGTATTGGTCTTCATCAGTAGGTGCTTCAAGTCCTCTTCACTTACAGCAAGCAAGGTTGTGTCATCTGCAAAATGCAGGTTTTTAGTGAGTTTTCCTCCAATTCCGATGCCCTGTTCTTCATGTCATCCAACTTCTAGGATTATTTGTTCACCATACATATTAAGCGATTATGGTGAAACAATACAACCCTGACGCACACCTTTCCTGACTTCACACCACACAGTATTCCGTTGTTCTGTTCATGACTGCCTTTTGATCTATGTACAGGTTCCTCATGAGCAAGACTAAGTGTTCTGGAATTCCCATCCTTTGCAGTGTTATCCGTAATTATCCAAAAATTAGATAGGCCTTTAAAACAAAAAATAATACACATGAGGAATGTACTTCTTAGTTCAGTCAAATATAGGAGACCAAACAGGCAACTCCTGTCTAAAAGCAAGATGAGAAGGCAAGGAGGAACAGCAGCTGGACGAATGGACACAGGGAACCCAGGGTGAAAACAAGGAGCATACTGTCATATTGTGGGAATTGCAACCAGTGTCACAGAAGAATTTGTGTATAAATTTTTGAATCAGAAATTAACTTAAGCTGTGAAGTTTCTACTAAAGCAGAATTAAAAAAAACAAAAAAACAAACTTGTTGAAAGAATTGAAGTGATGTCAAGTAACACTGGTAGAAAGAAACTTCTTTATAAAGACAATTGTGATGAACAATTTTAATAGAATGTCTATGTAGAAGCTAAGCAAGTAGTTTAAGGAGCAGGTGTAAAGAAGGGTATAAAATAATTTACAGTGTCATTTTGTTGTAAACAAGAATCTGATTCAGAGTATAACAATTTTTTGGTCGTGTTTGAAATTTGGATATGGCACCCTTTTAGTTTTGTTTTATATCCTGCATAAAGACAGTACAAAATGGATCTCTAGAATTATAGCCAAGTCGGTAGGTATCTTTTTTTTTTTTTGGTTGAAATATTTGCTACATTAAGAAATTGTAAATTTAGTTTAAAATTTAAATTTTAACCCTAACATAGAATTCTCACCACATCATTGCCTCCAAATTGTATTCTTTTACTTTTCTTTCGGCTGTCAAATATTTTTTGATTTATACATTTGAAAAAGTGTAGGATGTTATATTATAAATTAAACAGTAAGTATAATAAGAATTAGAATTACGGATTTTCCAACTCAAGAAATGTATTTTAGCCTCATACTCTCTGAAAAACTTCACTTAAGTAAAACTATTGAGTTTAAAGGTTATTGAAGTTGTAGATAAAACTTAACCACATTTCTTCAGTAAAGTTTAGTTTTACTTTCGATTATATCCCTTCTGATTAGATTGAGTGCTTGTTTCTCTGCTATAACATTATTAGATGAGATAATGTCAACTTTAGGATCTTACTCTTTACGACACTGCTGCTTGTACTATAACATTACATTGATTGAGATAATGATCAATATAACGTATTGGCTGTAATGAAACATTTGGATTAAATAACTTCCTTTTCCTCTTTTGAATCTATTACACGTATATTAAAGTGACTTAGTAAGTAGTTATTGTACCTGTTGTCAGGCACATACACAAGACAACAGAAGGTAAAGGCCAACCCCTTACTGATTCAAGTGGTAAAGTATGAACCACTTTTAGAGAAAGGAAGTTAGCCAGAGGTACCAGTTTCTCAAGATCCTGTCCCACACACTAAAAAGGATGACACTGCAACAAAGTGGGCTGGATGACTTCGAGTTTTGGGACACCACGTTGCTGAGGAAACCCTGGTGGTGTAGTGGTTAAGTGCTACAGCTGCAAACCAAAGGGTCTGCAGTTCGAATCCACCAGGCACTCCTTGGAAACTCCATGGGGCAGTTCTACTCTGTCCTGTATGGTTGCTATGAGTCAGAATCAACTTGATGGCCACAGGTTTGGTTTTTTGGTTTTGTTTATTGCTGAGGAGCGAATTCTAGATTCTAACTAAGTGGTTTTATAATTTGCAGTTTTATTCTGAGGGGAGGTGATGAGAAAGTGTCTCAAGAGAGCAATTCAGGGGAGATAGGAAAGGAAGTGTGAGACAGTCTTATAGCAGTTCCTTATGACCCTCCATCCTTTTGTGTTCTTGGAGGATCACAAGATGTTCTGCCAAGACTCAGGTTAGCTACAGTTCTAGCCTTTGCCTGTGAGGCCGGTGTGGATAGGTTCAGGGTCACCAGGAACACCTGGTTCTCTACACCTGTAAGTGTAGGCCATTAAAAATACTGAAGTAATAGAAATAGAACTTGAGTTTTGAAATTAGTATATTAACAGAATTGCCTTTCTGTTTGCTGATGCCTAACATTTTAAATATAGTATTTGATCAACAAAAATGATTTATCTTTAATAAGTATTCTTAAGTACACTAATAATAAAGTCATTATATACTTCCACCTAATTTTTATTTAAAGTAAATGGCTATATAGGGTCAGCTAGGTTGCTTTGAGAATTTCTGGAAAAAACTGAAGATTATCACTGGAATATGGTGCTGCCTCAAAGTGGGAGGCAGAAGCCAATAATTCTCCATATGAGAGACAGTTTTTAGAAATACCAGAACACACTAGCAAAAGCAGCCTGATAAGCCATATGCTTTGTAAGTTTTTGGTGTTAAATACCAATAAAACATATGGGTAGAACTGACAGAGATAGATAATTGATCTCTTTGTATATCTTGATGTATTGATTTACTGATATACTCAGTGACAGTCCATAAACCAGTGGCTTACTGAATTTTGCTACCTCTTGGTGAATAAATAAAAGAAGCAAGTATCAGACTCCAATGCAGGCATTAGATTAAGTACTGTTTCAGCAGACTAATGTTTTAGATGTGTGTGTGTGTGTGTGTGTAGCAGCAGCCAATGTATTATATATTAACGAAGCTCATTATGACTAAAAAAATTGAAACATTGCCTTATATGACTTGACTATTTTAAATTTTATTGAAAATATATGTTTAATTGTAAAACCAAAATGTATTACTTTGTAGGTCTTGTTGGTTACTGAAATCTAAAATACATTGTAAGCAAATTTGTTAATATTTCTTTGCAGTTAGCTTCTGGAATTTATAATTTTGCCTGCTCTCTGTGGAATCACCATACAGACACATTCCTGCAACAAGTTTCTTCTGGGGATGAAGCTGCAGTTCAAAGTTCACTAGAACGAACTTTACTATCATTGAAAGGTACTATTAAACTTAATACAGATATATTTATTTTGAAATATCAGTCCTGGATGGATTTTCTGTTCACACTTGTATTGGGAGAATAAAGCATTACATTCTCCCTCAGAGATAGAGGCTTACTTTGCAGTTGCTTTTCTTTTGTGCAAATAGCTCTTCCTCCACCCTGTCTAACTTACGTTTATCTTAATATAGTTAAACAGGTTACATATGCACTGCACCACTTGACTGTCAGTTTGTGGTACTGTGTTGACATGTGTATTGCTGTGATGCTGGAACCTATGCCACTGGTATTTCAGTTACCAGAAGGGTCATCCATGGTGGGCAGGTTTCAGTGGAGCTTCGAGTTTAAGACAGAGTAGGAAGAAGTACCTGGCAATCTACTTCTGAAAAAATTGACTAGTGAAAACCTTATGAATAGCAGCAGAACACTGTCTGATAATAGCGCTGGAAGATGAGCCCTTCAGGTTGGAAAGCACTCGAAATATGACTGGGGAAGTTGCTTCCTCAAATTGTAGTCAATATTAATGATGCACATGGAGTTGAGCTTTCGGGACCTTCATTTGCTAGTGTGGCACAACTCAAAATGAGAAGAAACAGCTACAAACATCCATTAATTAGAACGTGGAATGTATGAAGTATGAATTTAGAAAAATTGTGACGCATGTAATGCATAAAGATCGATTTCCTAGGCATTAGTGAGCTGAAATGGACTGGTATGGGCTATTTTGAATCGGAAAATCATAAGGTCTACTATGCCGGGAATGACAGATTGAAGAGGAATGGCATTGCATTCATTGTCAAAAAGAGTATTTCAAGATCTGTCCTGAAGTACAATGCTGTCAGTAATAGGATAATATTCATACGCCTACAGAGAAGACTAGTTAATATCATGATTATTCAAATTTACACACTAAGCACTCAAACCAAAGATGAAGAAATTTAAGATTTTTACCAACATCTACAGTCTGAAATTGATCAAAAGTGCGATCAGGATGCATCGATAATTATTGGTGATTGGAATGTGAAAGTTGGAAACAGGAGGAGGATCCATAGTTGGAAAATATGGCCTTGGTGATAGAAATGATGCTGGAGATAGCATGATGGAATTTTTCGAGACCAATGGCTTCTTCATCGCAAAAACCTTTTCTCAACAATGTAAAGGTTGACTGTACACATGAAACTCACTGGATGGAATACACAGGAAACGAATTAACTACATCTGTGGAAAGAGACGATGGAGAAGTCAATATAATCAGTCAGAACAAGTCCAGGGGCTGACATGGAACAGACCATCAATTGCTCATATGTAGGTTCAAGTTGAAGCAGAAGAAAATTAAAACGAGTCCACAAGAGCCAAAGTATGACCTTGAGCATATCCCACCTAAATTTAGAGACCATCTCAAGAATAGATTTGACATGTTGAACGCTGACGATTAGATGAATTGTGGGATGATGTCAAGGACAACATACATGAAGGAAGCAAAAGGTCATTAAAAAGACAGGAAAGAAAGAAAAGACCAAAATGGATGTCAGAAGAGAGTCTGAAATTTGGTCTTGAACATAGAGTAGCTAAATGGAATAGAAGAAATGATGAAGTAAAAGAGTTGAACAGAAGATGTCAAGGGATGGCTTGATAGGTCAGAGTAAAGTATTATACGAAAATGTGCAAGCAAATATAGGTAGAAAACCAAAATGGAAGAACACGCTCAGCATTTCTGAAACTGAAAGAACTGAAAATTCAAGCCTTGAGTTGTAATATTGAAGAATTCAGTGGGCAAAATATTGGACAATGCAGGAAGCATCAAAAGAAGATAGAAGGAATACACAGAGTCCCTGCACCAAAAAGAAGTGGTCGATGATGACACATTTCAGCAGGTACCACATGAGCAGGAACCAATGGTACTGAAGGAAGAAGTTCAAGCTTCACTGAAGGGAATGTCGAAAAAGAAGTCTTCAGGAATTGACGGAATATCAGCTGAGATATTTCAACAAACGGATGCAATGCTAGAAGTGCTCACTCATCTAAGCAAGAAATTTGGAAGAAATTTGGCTGAAAGTAGAGAATTCCAGAAGGATGTGTACCTGTGTTTTATTGACTATGTAAAAGCATTTGACCATGTGGATCGTATCCAGTTATGTATAACATTGTGAAGAATGGGAATTCCAGAACACTTACTCGTGTTCATGCAGAACCTGAACATAGACCAAGAGTCAGTCGTTAAAACAGAACAAGGGGATACTGGATGGTTTAAGATCAGGAAAGGTGTGCATCAGGATTGCATCCTTTCACCATACTTATTCAATATGTATGCTGAGCATATAATCTGAGAAGTTGGACTGTACAAAGAATAACGTGGCATTTGATCTGGAAGAAGACTCATCAACAGTCTGCGATATTCAGATGACACAACCTTGCTTGCTTAAAATAAAGAGGACTTGAAGCACTTACTAATGAACGTCAGAGACTGCAGCCTTCAGTATGGATTACTCCTCAACTTAAAGAAAACAAAAATCCTCGCAGCTGGACGAATAAACGACATTGTCATATATGGAGAAAATATTGAGGTTGTCAAATATTTCATGTGAACCCACAATCAATGTTCACAGAAGCAGCAGTCAAGAAATCAAATGACGCGTTGCATTGGGCAAATCTGCTGCAAAAGACCTCTTTAAAGTGTTGAAAAGCAAATATGTCACTTTGAAGACTAAGGTGCACCTGATTTTAGCCATGGTATTTTCAGTCGCTTCATGTGCATGTGAAAGCTGAATAGTGAATAAGGAAGACGGAAGAATAGCTGCCTTTGAATTATGGTGTTGGTGAAGAATATTGAATATACCACAAACTTCTAGATAAACAAACAAATCTGTCTTGGAAGATATACAGCCAGAATGCTTCTTAGAGGCAAGGATGGTTAGATTTCTTCTCACATAGTTTGGACATGTTATCAAGAGGGACCAGTCCCTGGAGGACATCACACTAGAGGGTTAGTGAAAAAGAGGAAGAACCTCAACGAGATGGAGTGACACAGTGGCTACAACAATGGGCTCAAGCATAATAATTATGAGGATGGCGTAGGCCTGAGCAGTGTTTCTTTCTATGAGTAGGAATGACTTGATGGCATCTGACAACAACAACAACGTTTCTATCACTGAGGCTTTTAATGTGTTCCTTTCAAATGCTTACTTTTTTTTGCTTCTAATTTATACCTTCCCATCATGGGCCCCTACCCTTGTCATTGACTAGCTAATTTTCCTAAACTTTTTCCTCTTTTGATTGAGTCGTGTCTTTCTCCTCTTATCTTCTTGAGAGGCTCTATCTTTCTTGTTTGTGTGTCAGGTTCACTTGGATTTTAGAAGGTGATTGATGGGATGCCCTCATGGACCTCTCTCTTCCTGTGTTGTGCTTGTAGTTGTTCCCTTACCATAACTCCATTTCACCTTCCCTGTGCTCAGTTATTTATCTTGATGAATATGTACCTAGGTTCCTTTTCCTTTATAAAACGTACACACTTTACATTTACACTTCTCTCATTCCCTGTCCTGATCTCTCCTGCCCTGATTACTAAGATTCTTTTAGTGTGTTTTTCTTAGTTGGATCTTAGGCAGCCTTTGCTTTTTGTTTATTACAGCTTATTTTTCATCTTTCTAAGGTTTTTTCATAAGTCTTTTTATCGTATTTGCTTTAATACTTGGAATCCTATCACACAGTCTTGGCACTGCCGTACATTAATCAGTAGATGCAATCAAAACCTAAATGGTCAGCACATTTGGTGAAACCTGTGGAAAAACCCGTGAGTAATTTTAAAGGACAGTTAACAAGTATAAGCCGTTTCACAAATGATCTAGACAAGGGAGCAGAGATGGTTTTGTTACCATCTTGAGGAACAAATTAAAGGACCTTAGATAAATGTTGACTGAGAAAGAATTAGAGAAAGTGATAAAAGGTTGTATATACCAAGTGATTATAGTTCTGTATGTCATTGTTAAGGACTCTTTAAGAATTCTTTTGTCCCCCCCCCAAAAAAACTTAAAAGTTATTGTATTAATAAGACAAAATTCATTTTTATTAAATTATTATGTTTTAAAAATTTATGTATTTTTTGTTGTTGAGAATATATGAGCAGGGGGAAGAAGAAAGCAAGAAATGGCTGGTGCATTGAACTGCCGACCTGTTGTTTAGCAGCCATAGCTTTTAACTGCTTCGCCTCCAGGGCCCCACGTAAAGCGGAAACATACACGAGTTCAGCAATGTCTACATGTACATTTCAGTGACATTGATTATGTTCTTTGAGTTGTGTAACCATTCTCATCCTCTTTTTCTGAGGCATTCCTTCCCCATTAACATAAACTCCTTGTCGCCTAAGGTTCGTATCTAGTCTTTCAAGTTGCTCTGACCAGTTTGATCACATGTAGATAGATGTTAAAAGAGCATAATGCTCAAGGCAGATATTTTTTACTAGTTAAATTAAACTATAGTTTTAAGAAGACATTGGGATATTTTTGGTTTAAAGTTTAAAGATTATCTCAGGGCAATAATTTCAGGGGTTCATCCAGCCTCAATAGCTCCAGAAAGTCTGGAGTCCATGGGAATTTGAAATTCTGTTTTCGTTGTGTTCTCACCCTTTTGATCAGGATTCTTCTATGGAATCTGATCAAAATATTCAATAATGGTAGCCGGGCACCATCCTGTTTTTCTGGTCTCCTGGCAGAGGAGGCAGTTGTTCATGGAGGCATTTAGCCACACATTCCATTTTCTCCTGCTATTCCTGACTCTCCTTCCCCTCTTGCTCCAGTGGTTGTACCTTGAAGGGCTGCTTGCAAGCTTATAAGCCCCTGGGATCTATGAACTAGGAGTCGGAAAAGAAACACTGAACATGTTGGTAGGTCAGTTAACTGGGATGTCCCATGAAACCATGACCTTAAATGTTCAAACCAAGAAACCAAATCCCATGAGGTGTTTGGTTGTACATAAGCAGCCTCAGCAGTTACTCATTTGTTGTTGTTGTCATCCTCAGCACATCTGCCACACAACTTTTGTCAATTTAACTTTTTATAGGTGTACAACTTATTGACAGCAATTAATTAATTGGCTGTGCAACCCTACTCTTAATCAGTGCAATTTTTCCATCTCCATAAACTGAAACACAGTACTCCATAAGCAATAATCTACCCCTCACCATCCCTCGTAACCACTAATAAACTTTGCTCTCTGTAACTACCGACAGGATGCAACAGCTCTACTCTGTATCAGCCTGCTTTGAAGTTTTCAATACCTTTCCATCTCAAGGTCTTAGACATAATTTTTAAGATATCCTCCCCTGGAAAATCCTATTTTCCTTTAAAGTACTTATTGTGTATAGTTATAAATTTCTGTCCTGTTATGATTTAAGAAATAAGGCTAGAGTTTTTGTTAACTTGTAATCATTTAGAATCCTATAGACATGCTTGTATTCGTTACTTCAGCAAATTCACAGGTGCTTGGCACTGGGGAGAGAAAGATAATGAAATGGATACCCAAATACATGTAAAATGACATCTTTGAGGGGCCCTACAATGTTATGATAGCTGATAATATGGTCAAAAAAAAAGCAATTCCCTGAGAATGTGATGTTCAAGCCAAGATCTTTAAGGATAAGTGACAGTTAACTAGGCTAGAGAATGGAGGAAGAATCCTTACAGGTAGTGGGGACCAAAATTTTGTGGTGAGAAAGAGCTTATGCAGAATAAGAAGCTCAAATTGAACACTATTATCCCCTAGTATGATGCAGTAACTTCTTAGTTGTATATTATTGATGGTATCAAATAGAAGGTCTCATGGTCAGTCACATTCTAAACCTAATTTTAATACACTGCTTTTAGGCTTCACCCCATGAACACTATCTAAATGATAACTTTTTAGTTACATAGATAGCAGTGCTTATTAGGGAAGTGCCTTTAAATTTTGTAGAGTCTGATGCTGTTATCATCCTCATTGTTGCTGAATTGTGTAAGTGTTGTACGTATATTATAGCATTGAATCTTTTAATAATCATGTGTTGTTATGTGCAGTGGTGTTGATTTTCGACTCATGTTACCCTATGTGACAGATCTTAAAACTGCAGAATGACTGCATAGGGTTTTCTAGACTGTAACGTTTACAGTCGAGAGGTGAATTGACACGGTGGCTGCAACAGTGAGCTCAAGCATAACAACGATTGTGAGGATGGTGCAGGACCGGGCAGTGTTTCATTCTGTTGTGCATAGGGTCGCTATGAGTCAGAACTGACTCAACGGCACCTAACAACAACAATGTTTACAGGAAGAATTTCTGGTGGCACAGTATTTAAGCCAGTTTGTCTGCTAACTGAAAGGTCAGCGGTTTGAACTCTCCAGCAGCTTTGCAGGAAAAATGACCTGCGATCTACTCCCTTGAAGATTGCAGCCTAAGAAACCCTATGTGGCAGTTTTATTCTGTCATATATAGGGTTGCTGTAAGTTAGAATCTACTCAGTGGCACACGACAGTCTTTATGGTAGCTGATCACCGCGTCTTTCTCCTGCAGAGCAGCTGAGTGGGTTTGAACTGGCAACCTTTTGGTCTGGAGCCAGGCAAGCGCTTAACTGTTGTTACACCAGGGCTTTTAGTAACCATGTAGGGTAGGATTTATTATTCACATTTTATAGATGAGGAAAGTGACATCTAGAAAAGTTGCCCAAATTAGTACAGTTATAGATGGTAGAGCTAGGATTTAAATCTAGCTCTGACTCTGAATCTCTTACCTTAGTTTTCTCCTTGTTTACAGCAGTTTGTTAGTATTACTCATAAAATATGGAGTAATACTGAGCATTATAGTCTATTCCAGATTTAGAAATAGAGTACAATATAATACCATTGAATCTTTTAATAACTATCTGTTGTTGTTAGGCGCCATTGGGTTGATTTTTGATTCATAATGACTCCATGTGACAGGGTAGTTGAGTTGTTTTATTCCTTTTGAGGAGATATATTTCTATTAATGTAGTCTAAAACGGAATGAACCTGTTCGGTTACTCTTGTGTCATAGCTTAAAGTTTGTGGAGGTAACCTTCTTAATTTCTACCTGAAGGGTTTATTGCAGATGATAAGTGCTAATAATTATATAAATTAAACTGAATTTTGCAATATGGTACTAGAAACATAAGTAGTTGTGATCTCTAGGAGTCAGGAAAACTAGGCTTTATCTTTCTCACTAGCTGTGCAACCACATTTCCAAGGGATTACTGTTCTGTATCCACTAAATGAGAGGATTAAGCTAGACTAATCCCAAAATTGATTAGACTTTGTAATTTTGAGTCTGTTTTTTATTATCATCGTGATTTTAGTGGGATAAAATATGAAAGAAATAAGATACAAGTAAACCTTGGTTTTACTTTTCAGTGCTGCGTAAGTTAACTGTTAATGGATTTGTGGAGCCTCATAAGAATATGGAAGTGATGGTAAGTATAGAAGTAATTTATTCTTTGTTACTTCTGGAAAGTGTTCGATATATTCCTGAATGTTTTTAAGCATGTTCTTTTTCTTAAGGAACTTCTTGGCATTTATTTAAAAGTTTTTGTTAACTGACCACCTAGTTTTTTTTTTTTTTTACCATTGATGTATGTTATGGAAACCCTGGTGGCGTAGTGGTTAAGTACTACCGCTGCTTACCTAGGGGTTGGCAGTTTGCATCTGCCAGGCGCTCTTTGGAAACTGTGGGGCAGTCTACTCTGTCCTTTAGGGTCGCTATGATTCAGAATTGACTCGACGGCACTGGGTTTGGTTTGTTTTTTTTTATGTATGTTACAGTGTACTTTTAAACTTCTAGTCTGCTTCTGTTACATCAATCTGGCTGTTGGATAAAAGAGAGGGAATAGGCCCGTGATATTTCTCAAGAAGCAATGGTATATTGAGTATTAACATTCTTATGAATTTGGATATTATTTATAACAACCAGGCACACTGTAGATACTTATAGCTTTGACTTTTTTTTTTTGCCTTTTTATTTTTATATATTTAAAATTAATTTTTTTTTTTTTCTCTGATCATAATGTTAATACATGGTCTTTGCAATCAAAAAACATATATATACGCAAGAGGGAAAAACCCCATTCAGAAGACCATTATAAGTTGTGGTCTATATTCTTTGTATATAGCCATCTACTTTTTTCTGTGCAAACATATGTAGCTGCTGTTTCCTTTTCTAAACAAAACGGGACTATGCTGTGCTTTAAAAAGCAAAACCAAACCCATTGTTGTTAAGTTGATTCCTACTCATAGCGATGCTATAGGACGGGATAGTACTGCCCCATAGGGTTTCCAAGGAGGGACTGGTGGATTCGAACTGCCAGTCTTTTAGTTAGCATCCCAACTCTTAGCCGCTATGCCCCCAGGGCTCCCTATTATACTCACTAAGGTCTGTATTAGTTCTCACAGTGCATTTAGCTTAGCTAAATCTTTGCTTTCTGTGGATTGCCTTGAGGTCTGCTCAAGAGTTGAGGAAAAAAAGTATATCTAATTGAGTCTTAGGGCCTGCCCTACTAGATTTGGCTGGAGCCATTCTGTCTGTTATTTTTTAACTTTAATATATTTTGTATACCAGTTAGAGTGATGGAAATAATGGTTCTCTTTTAAAGGAGTTTAAAAATGACTAATACACACCGTTATACTGTGATGCCTGTTTTGTCTATAATAGCATTACATGCTTATTTTTTAAAAACTTAAAAAATGCAGACACTCGAAAACAAAGTGTTTAAAATCTCACTGTCCAGAGTATCACTACTGTTAAAGCTTGTAAGTATACTTTAAGACATCTTATATATACTCTTCTACATAGTTTCTTTTTCAATTTTTTAAAAATTTTCTATGAATAGCATTTTCTATATGCCATTTCCTTACCTGCTTTTTTTCCCCCTAAACTTACTATATTATGGATAGGTTTTCCATGTCAGTAATAGTGTTATATGTCATGTTTTTTAATGATTGCATAGCACACTTATATCATTACTGCCAATGGACATTTTTTTAAAAAAAGATAAAATCAATATAGACTATCTATAATTTACTTACCCAGTTATGTATTGATGGACATATAGGTCATTTTTAATTGCTAATAAATGATGCTAAAATAAACATTTTGGTGTATATGCCAGTATATAGTTTTCTAATTATCTCTTTAAGATAAATTCCTAGAGATGGAAGTGTTGGGTTAACATGTGTGCACTTTTAAAATATTGTTGATACATATTAACAAATTTCCAGAAGATATATAAAAAATTAACCTCAATTTTAAATACTTAAGCATTTTAAAATTTATGTGCATTGCTATACTGCCAAAAAAGATTTTCCAAAAATTAACTGGACTACTGCCCTTCAATTTCCTCACTGAAGTTTTGGTTTTGTGAAAGCCGGGAGTTTGTTTTGTTCACTGTTCACCTCAGAGTTTAGAACCAACTTCGCCATGTAATAAATGCTCCATTATTATCTGTTGAATCAATGAATGTATGATATAGAAGCAATTTGTTAAAAGGCTCAATAATTATCTTCAATTGTAATATTATTCTGAGTTTCTTAAAGTTATGCTGACTAAAAGTGATTATGTTCATATTTGTTTATTTCATTGACAGCAAATTGATTTGACTCATATTCCTACAAGCTGGAATAGTGGTTCTAGTAGATACTGTCTAGAGGTGTCAGTGTTTTGAAAGCCTTTACCACTTTTTTTTTTCTTCAGAGTCCCCCTCCTCCTGTCTATAGAAACTATACGTCAGCCTTTACATAGTTATAAATATTTTGTTATATGTAGCATTTAAGGTGTATTGACTCTTTAGAGAGAGGATGAAATTTTAATAAGTAAGGGATGAAGCACTCTTCAGGATGGATTACACCTCAGCATAAAGAAAACAAAAATCCTCACAACTGGACCAGTAAGCAACATCATTGTAAATAGAGAAAATAATGAAGTTGTAAAGGATTCCATTTGGTTCCACAATCAACGCCCATGGAAGCAGCAGTTAGGAAATCAAACAACATATTGCATTGGGCAGATCTGCTGCAAAAGACCTCTTTAAAGTGTTAAAAAAGCAAAGATGTCACCTTAAGGACTAAGGTGTGCCTGACCCAAGACATGGTATTTTCAGTTGCCTCACGTGCATGGGAAAGCACCAAGAGCCAAGAATTGATGCCTTTGAATTATGGTGTTGGGGAAGAATATAGAATGTACCATGGACTGCCAGAAGAACAAACAAATCTGTCTTGAAAGAAGTACAGCCGGAGTGGTTCTTAGAAATGAGGGTGTTGAGACTTCATTTCACATACATTGGGCATGTTATCAGAAGGGGTCATGTCAGTTCCTGGAAGGCATCATGCTTGGTTAAGTCAGTGAAAAATAGGAAGATCCTCAAGAGATGGATTGACACACTGGCTGCAACCATGGGCTGAAACATAGCAACTGTTGTGAGGATGGCTCGGGACTGAACAGTGTTTTGTTCTGTTACACATAGGGTCTCTATGAGTGGGACCTGACTTGATGGCACCTTACAACAACAAAAGGGACAACTTTTTTTTTTTAATTTTTATTGTGCTTTAAGTGAAAGTTTACAAATCAAGTCAGTCTCTCACACAAAAACTTATATACACCTTGCTACATACTCCCAATTGCTCTCCGCCTAATGAGACAGCCCACTCCCTCCCTCCGCTCTCTCTTTACGTGTCCATTTCTCCAGCTTCTAATGCCCTCTACCCTCTCATCTCCCCTCCAGGGAGGAGAAGCCAACATAGTCTCAAGGGTCTACCTGATGGAAGAAGCTCACTCCTCACCAGCATCCCTCTCCAACCCATTGTCCAGTAAAAGGGACAGCTTTTTAAAATCCTAAAAATATGGGCGTCAAAACGTGCTCAAGAAGCAGTATATAATAGTGATGAGATTTTGGGCTCTGGTGACAGGCAGATTTGGATTTGAATATTGACTTGGCATTTTTTGATAGTTTTTTTTTTTTTTTTTGATAGTAATCCCCAGTAGTTCAGTGATTCTTAACCTTTTTTGGGTTGCCTGTCCCAAATCATATCATGAGATCTATAGATAAAAAAAAAACTCTGTCCTAAAAATAGCACATTTGAACTTACAGCATTATTTTTGGGAATCCACTGGCCTACTGGAAACCCTGGTGGTGTAGTGGTTAAGTGCTACGACTGTTAACCAAGAGGTCGGCAGTTTGAATCCACCAGACGCTCCTTGGAAACTCTGTGGTGCAGTTCTACTTTGTCCTACAGGGTCGCTGTGAGTTGGAATTGACTCGACGGTGGTGGATTTTTTTTTTTTTTTTTTTAAACTGGCCTACTAGAATCCTTATCCATATTCTTGAACTTTGGTATGCCATTAGAGTCTTTCTGACTTAATTTTGTTTTTTTTATTTACTTTTTTGAGCAGTTCAGCTATTTGTAACGACTGATATTTCATGACTTTTGTCATTGGCTTTCAAGATGATACAAAAGAAGACTGGAGATACCATCTCTTTACTCTGTTGTTAGCTTTCATTTAACACAGTTGAAAATTGAGAATTTTTCATTTGTTGCCCAAAATGACAAAAGAGAAGTTTTATGATTTTTAGATGGAATGAAAGATGGGCGCTTTCTTTTTTTTTTAATTAATTTTTATTGAGCTTTAAGTGAAAGTTTACAAATCAGGTCAGTTTCTCATACAAAAATTTACATACACCTTGCTGTGCACTCTTAATTGCTCTTCTCCTAGTGAGATAGCACAGTCCTTCCCTCCACTTTTTCTCCTTGTGTCCATTTGGGCAGCTTCTGGCCCTTTCTGCCCTCTCGTCTCCCCTCCAGACAGGAGATGCCAACATAGTCTCATATGTCTACTTGATCCAAGAAGCTCGTTCTTCACCGGTATCATTTTCCATCCCATATTCCAGTCTAATCCCTGTGTGAAGAGTTGGCTTTGGGAATTGTTCCTGTCTTTGGGCTAACAGAAGGTCTGGGACCATGGACTCCGGGGTCTTTCTAGTCCCAGTCTGACCATTAAGTCTGGTCTTTTTATGAGAATTTGGGGCCTGCCTCCCACTGCTCTTCCACTCCCTCAGGGGTTCTCTGTTGTGTTCCCTGTCAGGGCAGTCATTGGTTGTGGCTGGGCACCATCTAGTTTTTCTGGTCTCAGGCTGATATAGTCTCTGGTTTCTGTGGTCCTTTCTGTCTCTTAGGCTCATAATTACTTTGTGTCTTTGGTGTTCTTCAATCTTCCTTGCTCTAGGTGGGCTGAGACCAATTGATGGATCTTAGATGGCCACTTTCTAGCATTTCAGACAAGGTGGGCATTCTTTTTTTTTTTTTTATTTTGAGCTTCAAGTGAACGTTTACAAATCAAGTCAGTCTGTCACATATAAGTTAATATACATCTTACTCCTTACTCCAACTTGCTCTCCCCCTAATGAGTCAGCCCTTCCAGTCTCTCCTTTCGTGAAAACTTTGGCAGCCTCGAACTCTCTCTATCCTCCCATCCCCCCTCCAGACAGGAGATGCCAACACAATCTCAAGTGTCCACCTGATATTATTAGCTCACTCTTCATCAGCATCTCTCTCCCACCCACTGTCCAGTCCCTTTCATGTCTGATGAATTGTCTTCGGGGATGGTTCCCGTCCTGAGCCAACAGAAGGTTTGGGGACCATGACCGCCGGGATTCCTCTAGTCACATCCAGACCATTAAGTATGGTCTTTTTATGAGAATTTGCGGTCTGCATCCCACTGATCTCCTGCTCCCTCAGGGGTTGTCTATTGTGCTCCCTGTGAGGGCAGTCATCGATTATGGCCGGGCACCAACTAGTTCTTCTGTACTCAGGATAATGTAGGTCTCTGGTTCATGTGGCCCTCTCTGTCTCTTGGGCTCTTAGTTGTCGTGTGACCTTGGTGTTCTTCATTCTCCTTTGCTCCAGGTGGGTTGAGACCAGTTGATGCATCTTAGACGGCCGCTTGTTAGCTTTTAAGACCCCAGACGCCACATTTCAAAGTGGGATGCAGAATGTTTTCATAATAGAATTATTTTGCCAATTGACTTAGAAGTCCCCTTAAACCATGGTCCCCAAACCCCCGCCCTTGCTCCGCTGACCTTAGAAGTATTCATTTTATCCCGGAAACTTCTTTGCTTTTGGTCCAGTCCAGTCCAGCTGAGCTGACCTTCCATGTATTGAGTGTTGTCCTTCCCTTCACCTAAAGCAGTTCTTTTCAGCTAATTAATCAGTAAAAAAAACCCACTCCCTCCCTCCCTCCCCCCCTCGTAACCACAAAAGTATGTGTTCTTCTCAGTTTATACTATTTCTCAAGATCTTATAATAGTGGTCTTATACAATATTTGTCCCTTTGCCTCTGACTGATTTCGCTCAGCGTAATGCCTTCCAGGTTCCTCCATGTTATGAAATGTTTGACAGATTCCTCGCTGTTCTTTATTGATGCGTAGTATTCCATTGTGTGAATATACCACAGTTTATTTACCCATTCATCCGTAGATGGACACCTTGGTTGCTTCCAGCTTTTTGCTATTGTGAACAGAGCTGCAATAAACATGGGTGTGCATATATCTGTTTGTGTGAAGGCTCTTGTTTCTCTAGGGTATATTCCAAGGAGTGGGATTTCTGCATTGTATGGTAGTTCTATTTCTAACTGTTTAAGATAACGCCAGATAGATTTCCGAAGTGGCTATACCATTTTACATTCCCACCAGCAGTGTATAAGAGTTCCAATCTCTCCGCAGCCTCTCCAACATTTATTATTTTGTGTTTTTTGGATTAATGCCAGCCTTGTTGGCGTGAGATGGAATCTCATCGTAGTTTTAATCTGCATTTCTCTAATGGCTAACGATCGAGAGCATTTTCTCATGTATCTGTTAGCTGCCCGAATATCTTCTTTAGTGAAATGTGTGTTCATATCCTTTGCCCACTTCTTGATTGGGTTGTTTATCTTTTTGTGGTTGTGTTTTGACAGAATCATGTAGATTTTAGAGATCAGGCGCTGGTCGGAGATGTCATAGCTGAAAATTCTTTTCCAGTCTGTAGGTGGTCTTTTTACTCTTTTGGTGAAGTCTTTAGATGAGCATAGGTGTTTGATTTTTAGGAGCTCCCAGTTATCCGGTTTCTCTTCGTCATTTTTGGTAATGTTTTGTATTCTGTTTATGCCTTGTATTAGGGCTCCTAGGGTTGTCCCTGTTTTTTCTTCCATGATCTTTATCGTTTTAATGTTTATGTTTAGGTCTTTGATCCACTTGGCGTTAGTTTTTGTGCATGGTGTGAGGTATGGGTCCTGTTTTGTTTTTTTCCAAATGGTATCCAGTTATGCCAGCACCATTTGTTAAAAAGACTATCTTTTCCCCAATTAACTGACACTGGGCCTTTGTCAAATATCAGCTGCTCATATGTGGATGGATTTATATCTGGGTTCTCAGTTCTGTTCCATTGGTCTATGTGCCTGTTGTACCAGTACCAGGCTGCTTTGACTGCTGTGGTTGTATAATAGCTTCTGAAATCAGGTAGAGTGAGGCCTCCCACTTTCTTCTTCTTTTTCAGTAATGCTTTGCTTATCCGAGGCTTCTTTCCCTTCCATGTGAAATTGGTGATTTGTTTCTCTATCACCTTAAAAAATGACATTGGAATTTGGATCGGAATTGCATTGTATGTATAGATGGCTTTTGGTAGAACAGACATTTTTACTATGTTAAGTCTTCCTATCCATGAGCAAGGTATGTTTTTCCACTTAAGTAAGTCCTTTTGAATTTCTTGTAGTAGAGCTTTGTAGTTTTCTTTGTATAGGTCTTTTACATCCTTGGTAAGATTTATTCCTAAATATTTTATCTTCTTGGGGGCTACTGTGAATGGTATTGATTTGGTGATTTCCTCTTCGATGTTCTTTTTGTTGATGTAGTGGAATCCAAGTGATTTTTGTATGTTTATTTTATAACCTGAGACTCTGCCAAACTCTTCTATTAGTTTCAGTAGTTTTCTGGAGGATTCCTTAGGGTTTTCTGTGTATAAGATCATGTCATCTGCAAATAGAGATAATTTTACTTCCTCCTTGCCAATGCGGATACCTTTTATTTCTTTGTCTAGCCTAATTGCCCTGGCTAGGACTTCTAGCACGATGTTGAATAAGAGCAGTGATAAAGGGCATCCTTGTCTGGTTCCCATTCTCAAGGGAAGTGCTTTCAGGTTCTCTCCATTTAGAGTGATGTTGGCTGTTGGCTTTGCATAGATACCCTTTATTATGTTGAGGAATTTTCCTTCAATTCCTATTTTGGTGAGAGTTTTTATCATAAATGGGTGTTGGACTTTGTCAAATGCCTTTTCTGCATCAATTGATAAGATCATGTGGTTTTTGTCTTTTGTTTTATTTATGTGGTGGATTACATTAATGGTTTTTCTGGTATTAAACCAGCCTTGCATACCTGGTATAAATCCCACTTGATCGTGGTGAATTATTTTTTTGATATGTTGTTGAATTCTGTTGGCTAGAATTTTGTTGAGGATTTTTGCATCTATGTTCATGAGGGATATAAGTCTGTAATTTTCTTTTTTTGTGATGTCTTTACCTGGTTTTGGTATCAGGGAGATGGTGGCTTCATAGAATGAGTTGGGTAGTATTCTGTCATTTTCTATACTTTGAAATACCTTTAGTAGTAGTGGTGTTAACTCTTCTCTGAAAGTTTGGTAGAACTCTGCAGTGAAGCTGTCCAGGCCGGGGCTTTTTTTTGTTGGGAGTTTTTTGATTACCGTTTCAATCTCTTTTTTCGTTGTGGGTGTATTTAGTTCTACTTCTGAATGTGTTAGTTTAGGTAGGTAGTGTTTTTCCAGGAATTCATCCATTTCTTCTAGGTTTGCAAATTTGTTAGAGTACAATTTTTCGTAATAATCTGATATGATTCTTTTAATTTCATTTGGTTCTGTTGTGATGTGGTCCTTCTCGTTTCTTATTCGGGTTATTTGTTTCCTTTCCTGTATTTCTTTAGTCAGTCTAGCCAATGGTTTATCAATTTTGTTAATTTTTTCAAAGAACCAGCTTTTGGCTTTGTTAATTCTTTCAATTGTTTTTCTGTTCTCTAATTCATTTAGTTCAGCTCTAATTTTTATTATTTGTTTTCTTCTGGTGCCTGATGGATTCTTTTGTTGCTCAGTTTCTATTTGTTCAAGTTGTAGGGACAGTTCTCTGCTTTTGGCTCTTTCTTCTTTTTGTATGTGTGCATTTATCGATATAAATTGGCCTCTGAGCACTGCTTTTGCTGTGTCCCAGAGGTTTTGATAGGAAGTATTTTCATTCTCGTTGCATTCTATGAATTTCCTTATTCCCTCCTTGATGTCTTCTATAACCCAGTCTTTTTTCAGGAGGGTATTGTTCATTTTCCAAGTATTTGATTTCTTTTCCCTAGTTTTTCTGTTATTGATTTCTAGTTTTATTGCCTTGTGGTCTGAGAAGATGCTTTGTAATATTTCGATGTTTTGGACTCTGCAAAGGTTTGTTTTATGACCTAATATGTGGTCTATTCTAGAGAATGTTCCATGTGCACTAGAAAAAAAAGTATACTTTGCAGCAGTTGGGTGGAGAGTTCTGTATAAGTCAATGAGGTCAAGTTGGTTGATTGTTGTAAGTAGGTCTTCCGTGTCTCTATTGAGCTTCTTACTGGATGTCCTGTCCTTCTCCGAAAGTGGTGTGTTGAAGTCTCCTACTATAATTGTGGAGGTGTCTATATCATTTTTCAGTTCTGTTAAAATTTGATTTATGTATCTTGCAGCCCTGTCATTGGGTGCATAAATATTTAATATGGTTATGTCTTCCTGATCAATTGTCCCTTTTATCATTATGTTGTGTCCTTCTTTATCCTTTGTGGTGGATTTAAGTCTAAAGTCTATTTTGTCAGAAATTAATATTGCTACTCCTCTTCTTTTTTGCTTATTGTTTGCTTGATGTATTTTTTTCCATCCTTTGAGTTTTTGTTTGTGTCTCTAAGGTGTGTCTCTTGTAGGCAGCATATAGACGGATCGTTTTTCTTTATCCAGTCCGAGACTCTCTGTCTCTTTATTGGTGCATTTAGTCCATTTACATTGAGCGTAATTATAGATAAATAAGTGTTTAGTGTTGTCATTTTGATGCCTTTTTATGTGTGTTATTGACAATTTCATTTTTCCACATACTTTTTTGTGCTGAGACATTTTTCTTAGTAAATTGTGAGATCCTCATTTTCGTAGTGTTTGACTTTATGTTTGTTGAGTCGTTAACGCTTTTCTTGGCTTTTATCTTGAGTTATGGAGTTGTTATACCTCTTTGTGGTTACCTTATTACTTACCCCTATTTTCTAAGTAAAAACCTAACTTGTATTGTTCTATGTCGCCTTGTATCACTCTCCATATGGCAGTTCTATGCCTCCTGTATTTAGTCCCTCTTTTTGATTATTGTGATCTTTTACATATTGACTTCAGTGATTCCCTTTTATGAGCCTTTTTTTTTTTTTTTTAATTAATCTTAATTTGTTTTTGTGATTTCCCTATTTGAGTTGATACCAGAATGTTCTGTTTTGTGACCTTGTGTTTTGCTGGTATCTGATATTATTGGTTTTCTGACCAAACAATATCCTTTAGTATTTCTTGTAGCTTTGGTTTGGTTTTTGCAAATTCTCTAAACTTGTGTTTATCTGTAAATATCTTAATTTCGCCTTCATATTTCAGAGAGAGTGTTGCTGGATATATGATCCTTGGCTGGCAGTTTTTCTCCTTCAGTGCTCTGTATATGTCGTCCCATTCCCTTCTTTCCTGCATGGTTTCTGCTGAGTTGTCTGAACTTATTCTTATTGATTCTCCCTTGAAGGAAACCTTTCTTTTCTCCCTGGCTGCTTTTAAAATTTTCTGTTTATCTTTGGTTTTGGCGAGTTTGATGATAATATGTCTTGGTGTTTTTCTTTTTGGATCAATCTTAAATGGGGTTTGATGAGCATCTTGTATAGATATCCTTTCGTCTTTCATGATGTCAGGGAAGTTTTCTGTCCTCCCTCCCTGTTCTGGGACTCCAATCACCCGCAAGTTATCCTTCTTGATAGAGTCCCACATGATTCTTAGGGTTTCTTCATTTTTTTTAATTCTTTTATCTGATTTTTTTTTCAGCTGTGTTGGTGTTGATTCCCTGGTCCTCCAGATGTCCCAGTCTGCATTCTAATTGCTCGAGTCTGCTCCTCTGACTTCCTATTGCGTTGTCTAATTCTGTAATTTTATTGTTAATCTTTTGGATTTCTACATGCTGTCTCTCTATGGATTCTTGCAACTTATTAATTTTTCCACTATGTTCTTGAATAATCTTTTTGAGTTCTTCTACTGTGTTATCAGTGTGTTCCTTGGCTTTTTCTGCAGTTTGCCTTATTTCATTTGTGATGTCTTGAAGCATTCTATAAATTAGTTTTTTATATTCTGTATCTGATAATTCCAGAATTGTATCTTCATTTGGGAAAGATTTTGATTCTTTTGTTTGGGGGGTTGTAGAAGCTGTCATGGTCTGATTTTTTATGTCGTTTGATATGGACTGCTGTCTGCGAGCCATCACTGGAAAACTAGTTTTTCCAGAAAATCCGCTGACTGGGATGCTGGCTCCAGGCTCCGAAAACAATCGCTGCGTCCCCCGTATTTGTTCGTTTTCCGTCTCTAAATCTGTGTTTGTTGTTCAGGGTTCGTAGATTGTTATGTATGTGATCGATTCACTTGTTTTTCCGTGTCTTTAAAGCAAGAGGGATCCGAGGTAGCGTCCACCTAGTCCGCCATCTTGGCCCCGCCTCTCAAGGTGGGATTTCTTAAAGAGACTAATAGCAGCGTTCTAGACCTTAGTGATGGCAAAATTAATTTTCCAAGTAAAATCGCAGACTCTAAGTCCTTAGATGGTAATTAAAAAAAAACCAAACCCTTTGCCGTCAGGTCTATTCCAACTCACAGTGACCCTCTAGCACAGAATAAAACTGCCCCAGGTGTTTTTCCAAGGTTGTAATCTTTCTGGAAGCACACCGTTACATCCTTTTCTTGTGGACTCTCTGGTGGATTTGAACCGCTTACTCTTGATTAGCAGAGCCAAGTACTTGACCACTGTGCCACCAGGGTTGATTTTTCCTCAAACTCAAGAATTGGTGAATGAACGTTTATTTCTGAGGGCAAAGAGGAAATGTATTTTATTCCAGTTAGCCATTCTTCAGGAAGTACTTTATCATGCAGTATTTTGTGAAATAATGGAATGCATTTTGCTAAAAAGACACCTGACAATGTTCTTGTTATCTTTTGTTTTTTAAGTACCAAAATTTATTGATACAAAGAAGTTTATGTTTAAATTCTTACTAAAATTTTTAATAAAGTTGTTTTTCACGATCCCTTTATTTTTATTATAGTAAATTATTCATATACACATGTGCACATATATGTAAAAATACATATAGCGTGTATCAAGGTTGTATCCTTTTGTCATACTTATTCAATCTGTATGCTGAGTAAATAATCTGAGAAGCTGGACTATATGATGACGAATGAGGCATCAGAATTGGGGGAAGACTCAATAACAACCTGCGATATGCAGATGACACAACCTTGCCTGCTGAAAGTAAAGAGGGCTTGAAGTACTTACTGATGAAGGTCAAAGACCACAGCCTTCAGTATAGATTACACATCAACATAAAGAAAACAAAAATCCCCATAACTGGACCAATAAGCAACATCATGATAAATGGAGAAAATATTGAAGTTGTCAAAGATTTCATTTTACTTTGGTTTACAATCAGTGCCCATGGAAGCACCAGTCAGGAAATCAAAGTATGCATTGCATTGGGCAAATCTGCAAAAGACCTCTTTAAAGTATTAAAAATCAAAGATTTCACCCTGAGGACTAAGGTGTGCCTAATCCAAGCTGTGGTATTTTCAAGTTGCCTCATATGCATGGGAAAGCTGGACAATGAATAAGGAAGACTGGAGAAGAGTTGACACCTTTGAATTGTGGTGTTAGAGAAAAATATTTAATATACTGTGGACAGCCAGAAGAACAAACAAATCTGTCTTGGAAGAAGTACAACCAGAAGGTGCCTTAGAAGCAATGATGGTGAGACATTGTCTCACATAGTTTGAATGTGTCATTGGGAGGGACCAGTCCCTGGAGAAGGACATCATGCTTGGTAAAGTGGAGGGTGAGCAGAAAAGAGGAAGACCCTCAATGAAATGGATTGACACAGTGGCTGCAACGATGGGCTCAAACATAACAATGATTCTGAGGATGGTGCAGGACTAGGCAGTATTTCATTCTGTTGTACATAGGATCGCTATGAGTCTGAACCAACTCGACAGTACCTAACAACAAATAATGTAAAAAGGCTCATTGGACCCAGGTGGTAAATGGCAATGATTGCATGTTCTGTTATCTGAGGGGTAGTGTGTCTGTTACTTGAGGTTAAGAACTTCTGGTTTAAGTAGTTGGTACCACATATTATTTAATTTTTGAGCATTTATTATTGCCAAACACTGTTCCTGGATTCTGGGACATTACAGTGAACAAAGTAAAGTTCTGCATCTCAATGAGCTTACATTCTAGTGGGAAGAGACAGATAATAAAGACAAATAATAAGTCAGGGTTATAAGCACTATAAAGAAAAATAAAGCAGAGTACGGAGAATAGAGAATACTTAAACAGAATGCTTAAAAATTTTTTATTTATTGCAAAGTGATTTAGGTAACTGAGTAAAGAGGTGAAATATTACAGTTCTTTTCTTGTGGCAGACTTGTTTATAATAGTGAAATATATTTTACTTTCTCTAATTTTAACTTACTTTTTCTAATTTTTTTCAGGGGTGTTATGTTTTAATATCCTTGAAAAGGTATAAGGCAAATATTAATAACAAAATAAATTGAGACACTTTAAAAATACTATTTTCTAGGGTTTTTTACATGGCCTATTTGAACGTCTGAAACAGTTTCTGGATTGCAGTAAGTACTCCCTTGACAGCACTGTTGATGGCAGAGGGCTTATTCATGGACAGCTCCTGCCCTGCACTTGCACGTCTGGAGACAGTGTTATGACCAAGCGCCCCATTTGTTGGTCAATCTGGGTGGGCTCTTGGTAGCTGGGAAGATACTAGATATATAATTATTAAAGTAAATTTTTAAATTAAAGTAAAATTATTTAATTAAAGAAATGTATTTCTTAATTAGATGGATATGGTTAAAATTAGTTACCTTTTATCTTCATAATTCTCTGGAGTTAAATTAGACCCTTAGCTATATCTTCATAAACCTATTTTGTCTTGAGTACTGAGGAAACTTTTTTATTTTTTATTTATTTTGTGTCCATTCCTTTCTCTATACTTACACTGTTACCACCCTGTTTCAGGCAGTTATGCATGACAATCATTTGTTTAACAAATACTCATTAAGTGCAAACTATGTGCCAAATGCTGTTTAGATTTATAGACCCTCTTTTAGTACATTTTATGCATTACTTTAAGTCACCTTTAACGATACTTTCATTTTGTAAATTCCTTTCTCATTAACCTTCACTGGCTTACTTTTAGGACCCTTTGTAATACACTACTCCTTACTATCCCTTCACAACCCTACGCCAACATTGTACTCTGTTAGGGTCAAATCAGCCTTCTTGCAGACACACACCTATTCTCTATGCGAACTTTTGCGTCTATGCCTCAGCCATAGGGTTTGCCTTTTCTCAAATGCCTCCGTGTGTCAAGGCCAAGTGAAATTAACTTCTGTTGTGTGCATTAAAAAAAGTGCATTAGCCCTCAGTAATTTTCCACTTCTCTGAACTTCTAGAGCTGTCTTAATATATGTGTAAGAAAGGTTAGCATTTATACTTGATTTTGATATTACTGGTAGTCTGTTTATGTTCCTCTCTTTCGTAAATGGTAAGCACCTTTGTGATAAGAATCTTGTTTTATACATCTTCTACTTCTAGGTCTTTGTTCACACGAATGTGTGTATATACAAAATATACACACATCTTGTATGTATTATTTTAAAATGGGCTCAGTTCATAGTTTAGGCTTAATTTTGTGAATTATGGTACTGAGGACTATTGTAAAGTACAAATCTTGATATTCTTTTTTAAAGTTTATTTTTAATAGTTTGTTTAGAGCTGAGAATGTACAGTAGTGAATTCATGATGCAAAATATTCATCATTATTACAATACATGCATAAATAATACAGTATTAGTTTTGAAAAATGTTTTCGCATTGTCTTCATTGTAAACTTACACACTTGTACTAATATTTGAAATGTATTTTTTACAGGTAGAAGTATAGGTACAGATAATTTATGTAGAGATAGATTGGAAAAGACCATCATTCTTTTTACTAAAGTGGTGAGTTCTCTTTTGACTATAAATTTTTCTCAAATATGGTATGTTTATTCATGTCTAGGTGTTTTTATTTGAGTAAGGAAAATGACATTTTTATAACCATACCTGTTCTGGGGACTGCATTGCTTTAAAATAGAAATCTTTAGCCTATTTTCCCTTCTTACTGAAGATTCAGTAATAGGGTTTTAATGTGCTGTTCTTATTTTTATGGTTAGGTAGCAGTTACCCTCAGTTTCAGTTGTCTTGATTTCTTCAACTCTTATATCCAAAATAGCCCCAACAGCACAAGCCCAACTAACACAAGATCCAGCATAAAACTGACACAGATCCTTTAAATTAAAAACCAGAAATACAAAGCCAAATAAACAGGATGGTGTGGCTAGTCAATGGGGCTATGTTAGGATACATCACTGACGCCAGCCTACATCTCTGTTACTGTCAGTTCCTGCTCAGTATGTCAGTTACATAAGTAAAATTGAAAAACTACCTTTTAGATAGTTTGTTTGAAAAACATTAATTGTTGAGCTGCCGTATTTTTCAGTTCTTTCTTTTAGTTCTTAAGGTAATAATGTAAGGTAAAAATTCATATTTATGTTCTCTGGAGCTTTAGTAAAGCTTTGTAAAATGGAAAATTTCAAATATACCCTCAAATTCAGGGAACCGAATATCTGAGCCCCATGAAGTCATCACTCAGCTTCAACACTTAGCAGCACAGGGTCATGGTCAGTCCTTTTTTATATGTGTGTATCCCTGTGCCCCCTTCGCTGGTTATTTTAAAGCAAATCTCAGGTAGCGTGTGTGTGTGTGTGTGTGTGTGTGTGTGTGTGTGTACAGCATATATAGTATTCTCTGCAAATATTAATTAAAATAGTGAATTAAGCAATGGGATTTAAAACAAAACAAAAAACTTAAACACCATTATACATTTAAGCATTGGTAATGATTTCTTGGAGTCCCTGGGTGGTGCAAATGGTTTAATGTGGTAGGCTGCTAACCAAAAGGTTGGAAGTTCCAGTCTACCCAAAGGCTTTAGGAAGGAAGGCCTGATAGCCACCGATAATTTTATGAGCGGCCGATTATTGTTATTGCTGCCTGTAAGTTGTATACCTGTAAAAAGTTGTGTTGGCAAAGAAAAGAAAACCCCTATGATCACAGTTCTACTCTGAACCATGCATTGACTCTATGGCAACTGGTTTTTAATGACTTTTTAATATAATCTAAATATGTAGTCAGTTTTCAGATTTCTCTGATTGTCTCGTAGGTTTTTTATAGTTGGTTTGTTTGACTTAAGACCCAAATAGTGTCAGCTCCCTTAATGTCTTATTCTTTTCCTTGATAAGGAAGGGTAATGTTCCCTCACTGACGAAGTGGGTCACTTCCGTGTCCTCAGTTTGACCGCTTACACCTCTGTTGTTTCACATGTAAACGTGTGCCTTTGCTCCTAACGCCCGTATATTTCTTATAAATTTATGACTAGATCTAGAGACTGGATCACATTTGGGATTTTTTTTTTTTTTTCCACCTACTGAGGGAGGGGTGGAAATGGTAAGAATAATTTTAGGTGGTGCTGTGTATTTCCTGTTGCTTCACATCAGGAGGCACCCAGTGTCTGGTTTTCCCTTGCATTGTGTGGCTAAGATTGATGAGTGACCTATCCATTATAAAGTTGTCCAACAGTTCTTCCCCCATTGATTTTAGCTGCCGTTGATGATTATTGCTTAAATCCATTGTTTGATTAGGGAGTATAAGATGATGGCATTCTAATTCTATTATTCCTTTTTTATTTATTAGCTGAGTTGACTAAAGAAGAAATCTCCCTCATCAGCTATTTGATACACCAAAATAGAGTTCATGCAGTAAAGGCAGGATACTTTTTTAATTCTTTCCCTGTACCTATTTTTAAAAGCCTGTCTTTTATATACCTGTACTTTTTGTATCATATTTACCCACGGCTATCAAATTTTTTTTTTTTTTATCAAATTAAAATACGAAGTGAGTCTGTATTGGACCCTGTTCCTGAAGTAATAGAAAGTTCTTGTTATGAGATATATTTTGATAATTAATACATGTTATATGATGTAGCCTAAGCAATGCTGTGTTACATATAAAACTACATACATTCCCCACTAAGGTTCGACACTTGTTAAATGTTTATAAGCAACATTATAACATAAGGTGTACTTATGGAATGATTATATTCGAATATGAAATTGGGAAAAAAACATTTTTTTTCTTTTCTTCCTAGCTTTTGGATTTCCTTGACCAGCATCCCTTTTCATTTACTCCTTTAATTCAAAGATCACTGGAGTTTTCTGTAAGCTATGTTTTTACAGAAGTTGGTGATGGGGTTACATTTGAACGATTCATTGTCCAGTGCATGAATCTTATTAAGATGATTGTCAAAAATTACGCTTATAAGCCATCGAAAAATTTTGAAGGTAATGCTTTACTGGTAATATTGTTTTTTCACTTTATTATTTTAATCTAAGTGTGAAGTAGTTGCTGTTTCTATACAGTTGTTTCTTTTTTTTTTTTTTGAAATTTAGTCATTTAAGTTGAAAAAATAAAATGTCTCTGGGACATGAAATAGAGGTAACGATTAGAGTCTTTATTATGTGAACGGTAGCTTTTAAAAACCATACAGTCTATTTAGTCAGTTGTCTGTTTGGGGGCACAAGAAAAGATCAATTAAAGTTTAGGAACTTTACAAATTAAGTACTACAGTAACTACTGCAGCTCATGTTATATGCTGTATTCATTTGAACAGTTAAAAGCTTTCTCTGAGTTTATATAAAGGTTAAGTTGTTTGTTAAATTACTTGGAGTTCTTTCATGTGTATATGCACAAAGATGAATGAGGCAGTCTTGAAAGAGAGAGACATGAGTAAGTCACTTCAATGTGGTGTGATGACACAGCATGGTAATATACAAACTGTAGTGGTAAGATAGAGACAGGACTGATATGGGTGTAATATGAATAAAGGAGAGGGTGTCTTTGAGATTTGTTTTTAATGAAAATTTATACATAAGCGTATGTTTTCCCCAGAATGTATTTTTTATTTAAGTTATGTAATTATACTTGAATAGAATGTTTGTTTGGCTGTACCATTAACTTGGAAATTTTATTTTTCTAGATAGTAGCCCTGAAACTCTTGAAGCTCATAAGATTAAGATGGCATTTTTCACATATCCCACTTTGACAGAGATTTGTAGGCGATTAGTCTCTCATTATTTTCTGCTAACTGAAGAAGAGCTGACAATGTGGGAAGAAGACCCAGAAGGCTTTAGTAAGAATTAGTTTTTCAGTTCTAGTATTGCTTTTCTCCCTCCACCATAAATAGATATCATCTATTTGACTGATAAGTATGATTACATTTTATCTTAATATAGTACATTTGATCCTAGGGTCTTGGCTTTTTAAAACTAATTTGTCATCCTCTCTTTTGTTACCTGTTGAAAAATAGAAAATGAATGGCTTGTTCAAATATGATACAGAATGTTGTCCAAAAAGAGACCTTTTTAATTTTTACAGACTTTAACAACCATATCATGTATTTCAAAACAAAAATATAGGTAGAATGAAAGAAAATCAGAGAATTATTTGTCAAATAAAGTGCCTGTGTGAATTGCTTTGGCTATGGTAGGACATAGGCTAGATTTTAGCCTTTATTCATCCCTTTGGCTGAGTGACCTTGTGTAGGTATACATGCATGTCTCGTCTTATTTTAAGAAAGCCTTAAACTTTTGAAAGGCTTATCTTCCTCTCTTTGTTACTTAGAAATAATTTTAATTTATTTAAAAGATAAATCATTCCACTCCACAATGGATCTTTTTTTGGTTAGCTTTTTTCTATTAGTTAAAATCTTATGTGTTATTGCTTTCTTTATGTAATATATGTAATATTGTAGCATGAAGCACTGAGTCCCTCAATTTTTAAAAGTCTGGAAGTATTGCATTTTAAATATAAGCTTAGGTAATTTATGGGGAATGTGACTATAATCATTTTAACTTCAAAAATATGATTATTGAAAATGCAGTGATTCTCAGGATTTTAGTGATACAGTATACCAGGTAATATCAGATATTTTGGAAATGTTGAAGTACTTTGAACTTTCCTCCATAAAGAATTTTTAATGAAAATGAGAATGCTTATGGATGTAAGCCCTTGATAGGTTACTGTGAGATACACAGTGGTTTATATAGTACATCTTAATGACGTATGTTTAAGACCTTTGTTTCCAGGATTTGCTTTTAGTGTTTAAAACAGTTCACACAAATATTATTCTGATGTAATTCAGATCTTTGCTTTGCAAACTGAGATTTTGGAAGCACGATTGTTGCACTTTTGGAGAGCATCATTTGTCATATTTTTAATTGCAGCAGTGGAAGAAACAGGAGGAGATTCTTGGAAATATAGTTTAAGGGTAAGTATTAAATTGAATGAAAAATTGATAGGGGAAAGCTTTATGTTTCCATAGCTCTTGATAAAGAATGACATTGCATTCAAGATTCTAGGCATTATGTTAGACAGACAGGAAACAATTTATTTATAATTGCAAGAAACTATATTTGAGAGGAAAGCACTTAATTATGAATTTCACTCCAAATTTTTCTTATTGTTAACTTCAGGTTTGCAAAGTGAATTTTTCTACATTTTGCAGTCAAATTCATTGGAAAGTAATTGTCAATGCATAAATAATGTTTATGAAAGTGAAAGTTGCTGCTTTTTGACTAGAATGATGCTCCCCCCCTAAAGTAATTATGAGGCTTTTCTGTTTTTTTTTTTTTTTTTTGAGTATGTTTTCAGTGAAAGTTTACAGCTCAAGTTAGTTTCTCATACAAAATTTTGCACACACATTATCATGTGACGCTAGTTGAACTCCCTGTAATGTGACAGTACATTCCTCCTTTCCACCCTGGATTTCCTGTGTCCGTTCAACCAGCTCCTGTCCCTGTCCGCCTTCTCATCTCGCCTCCGGACAGAAGCTGCCCATTTAGTCTCATGTGTCTACTTGAGCGGAAACCCTGGTGGCGTAGTGGCTAAGTGCTATGCCTGCTAACCAAAAGGTCAGCAGTTCGAATCTACCAGGCGCTCCTTGGAAACTCTGTGGGACAGTTCTACTCTGTCCTCTAGGGTTGCTATGAGTCAGAATCAACTCAATGGCAATGGGTTTGGTTTGGTTTTGGTTATCTACTTGAGCTAAGAAGCACACTCTTCATGAGTATCATTTTATGTCTTATAGTCCAGTCTAATCTTTGTCTGAAGAGTTGGCTTTGGAAATGGTTTTAGTTTTGTGCCCACAGAGAGTTAGGGGGCCATGTCTTCTCGGGTCCCTCCAGTCTCAGTCAGACTATTAAGTCTGGTCTTTTTACCAGAATTTGGGTTTTGTACCCTACTTTGCTCCTGCTCCATCAGGGATTCTCTGTTGTGTTCCCTGTCAGGATGGTTGTTGGTGGTACTCGAGCACCATCTAGTTATTCTGGTTGCAGGCTGGTGGAGTGTTGGTTATCCCTAGCCACTGTTAAAATTCTTTCTTTATCTTTGGTTTTGCCAAGTTTGATTATAATATGTTTTGGTGACTTCCTTTTGGGATCTACCTTTTGTGGAATTCAGTGAGGTTCTTGAATAGATATCTTCTCGTCTTTCACAATATTGGGGAAGTTTTCTGCCAACAAATTTTCAACAATTCTCTCTGTATTTTCTGTTATCTCCCCCTTGTTCTGGTACTCCAGTTGCTTGTAGTTTATTCCTCTTGAAAGAGTCCCACATAATTCTTAGGGTTTCTTCATTTTTTTAAATTCTTTTATCTGATTTTTCCTCAGAGAAGTTGGTGTCAAGTGCTTTATCTTCAGTCTCACTAATTCTGAATTCTGTTGCCTCAATTCTGTTCCTGTGACTTTCTTTTGAGTTGTCTAATTCTGAAATTTTATTGTTAATCTTTTGGATTTCAGTTTGCTGTCTCTCTGTGGGTTCTTGCAGCCTGTTAAATTTGTCATTGTGCTCTTCTATAACCTTCTTAAGTTCCTCTGTTGCTTTGTCTATGTGTTCCTTGGCTTAGTCTGCTTTTTACCTGATCTCCTCTCTGTTCTCTTGAAGAGCTGTGTCTGTTGATCTTTTGGATTCTACCTCTGGTAATTCCAAGAAGTTCTCTTCCTCCAAAATGTTCTGGATTATTTGTTTTGGGTGCTTGCTGAAGCCATCATGGTCTCCCTCTTTATGTGCCTTGATATTGACTGTTGTCTTCTAGCCATCAATAAGTTATTACATTTATTTATTGTATGTTTGCTTACTGTGTCCTAGCTTCTTATTTTGTTTTGATATGCTCAAATAGTCAGGCCATGTGAGCTGGTTTGATTATTGGCGCCTTTGAAGCTCTCATGTCCTTTCACCAGGTGGTTAGTGCTGTTACTAGGTATGTGAGCCTAGGAGTCCATTTACTTTTCTTGTATACATTCAGGTCAGGTGTCCAGGTAGTTGGTCACCAAGTGTGTGGTGCAGGCTCTCAGCTACAGTCTTAGATGGGCAGGGTTGATTGAAGTAGGCACAGGTATCTTGCTGCAGTAGGGGGTTATGCGCTGAGCAAGGCAAGGGGCTGACGGCTGCCGTTGAGCGTCTGGGAGGAAACTGTGCCCGTGTTCCCTAGAGTGCGTAGGTGAATGGGTTTTGCATCTGGACTGTGGGCACACAGTGCTGTTGGCTGTAAGGTCTGGGAGGCATCACTTCTTGGACCTGTGTCGTAGGTGGCGTGGGTGGAGGCACCAGTCCTCAGGCCCCTTCTGTGGGTTGGTGAGTACCCTGCGTAATGGGCAGAAGGGTGTCTAGTGTCTCTAATTGCCACTCCACCTTATAACTGATAAGAGTTGAAGTTGGGCTTTAGGTATATACCGTGTTGCACTATGCTAATGAGGGCCTGTGCTTTAAAAATGGGCCCACACAGGTCTGTGCAGAGGTGAAAGGTTTTCAAAGTCTGTGGATCTGTTATGCTTGTGACTAGGCAAAGGAGCTGTGCCTGCCTTGAGTTCCCAGCTTAGGGGAGCTGGCAGATTATTTTTTCCCTGTTTGTTAACTTGTTCCCTCTCCAAAGCTGGGAGAATGGCTCAGGGCTTGTGATGGGTCCTACTTCCTGCCCAGACCAAGTGAAGAACTGGGAGGGAACAGGTAAATGAGAGAGAGGTTCTTCCCAAATGGGGTGATTTTTGATCCACGTGGTAGGTTAGATGCATGTACTTATCTTTGGCCAGTTGAACACTGCTTCTTGTTAGTTCTGGAGAGTTGAATATACTCTCTGCTGCTCCGTCCCTCCCAATGTGGAAAACGTGCCCCAAGCGCCTTTGCTTGTCTTACTGTATACACCAGCTGATCCAGCCTACAGAGTGACGGTTCCCATGGGTCTAGTCTGGCAACTCCTCGCTGCTTCTGAACTGTGTCTCCATCTGCCGCTCAGTCCAATTCCTCAACTTTGCCTTTCATGTTCAGCGTTCCTAGATTGTCATATATTATCGATTCACTTATTTTTTTTGGGTTGTTGTTGTAAGAGGGACCGTAGGAAGCATCTGACTACTCCACCGTCTTGGCCCCTCCTCTTCTTTTTTTAATTGTGTTAAATGTATATATAACTCAACATCTGCCATTTCAACCAGTTTTTATGTGTACAATTCAGTGTCATTAATCGCATATACCATGTTATACAGTTATTACTACTATCCATTTCCAGATTTTACTATTCACCGTTAATAAAAATTCAGTGCCCCTTAAGCCATAACTCCTCCTTTCTTCCTTCTTCACACTAATCACTAATCAACTCTGGTCTCTGTGCATTTTCCCATTCTAGATATTTCATGTAATTGGGATCATATAATATATGTCCTTTTGTGTTTGACAAATTTCACTCAGCATAATATTTTCAAGGTTCATCATGTCATGCATGTATCAGAACTTCATTTGTCTTTATGGCTGAATAATATTCCATGGTATGCATATACCATTTTGTGTACTGTTTCACTTGTTCGTGGACACTTGAGTTGTTTTTACCTTTTGGCTATTGTGAATAATTCTGTAATGAACATTGGTGTGTAAGTATGTTTTCACGTTCCTGCTTTCATAGTATTGAATATATTTATAGGAGTAGAATTGCAGGGTCATGTGGCACTGGTTTTTGTTTTTGGGTATGGTTAATCTATGTTTAACTTTTTGACCAACTGATAGTTATTTCTTTTACCATCTATTGTGAGTCTTAGAGACCAGGGCCATTGTTTTCAGTTTTAAAAACCAAACCTATTGCCATTGAGTTGATTTCGACTCATAACGACCTATAGGACAGAATAAAACTTCCCCATAGGCTTTCCAAGGCTGTAAATCTTTATGGGAGCAGATTGACACATCTTTCTTTTGTGGAGCAGCTGGTGGGTTTGAACCTCCCAGTTTTTGGTTAGCAGCCAAAAACTTAACCACTGTGCAACCGAGGCTCCTCACTTGTAGTTACGAGATACTTTTAAGGTTTTTGATATGGAACGTGTTTTGCCTTTGAGGAAGATTATCAAATTGGGTATTAAGCTATTCTGTTTGTTAAGACTTATGTTTACATAATTAATTGTTGTTGTTGTAAGCCCTTTGAGTGAATTTCGACTCAGGGACCCTATAGGACAGTGTAGAACTGTCCCATAGGGATTTCCTAGGCAGTAATCTTTGCAGAAGCAGATTGTCCTAGCTTTCTACCATGTAGCCATGGGTGGTTTCAAATTGCTGACTTTTTGGTTAGGAGGTGAGTGCTTAACCACTGGACCACCAGGGCTCCTAGATAATTAGTTTAGTCATTGTTTTTTTAAAAAGCTACATTACTGTTTTTAGGTTTAAACCGGTAAAATTATTAATGCTTTAAAATTTTCTTTTAATTCAATATTTTAATTATTAAAAATTTTCTCTTACAAAAATAAGAGCCTTTACACAAACAGAGATATGCACACCCATGTTCATTGCAGCACTGTTTACAATAGCAAAAAGATGGAAGCAACCAAGATGCCCATCAGCAGATGAATGGATAAATAAATTATGGTATATTCACATAATAGAATACTGCCCATTGATAAAGAACAATGATCAATCTGTGAAACATTTCATAACATGGAGGAATCTGGAAGGCATTATGCTGAGTGAAATTAGTTACAAAAGGACAAATATTGTATGGGACCAGTATTATAAGAACTCAAGAAATAGTCTAAACAGACAAGAAAATATCCTTTGATGGTTACGAGAGTGAAGAGAGAGGGAGAGGGCGAGAGTGGTATTCACTAATTAGGTAGTTGACAAGAACTATTTTAGGTGAAGGGAAAGAACACAGTACAGGCGAGGTCATCTCAATTGGACTAAACCAAAAGCAAAGAAGTTTACTGAATAAACTGAACGCTTCAAAGGCCAGTGTAGCAGGGGTCGGGGTTTGGGGACCATGGTTTCAGAGGACATCTAGGTCAATTGGCATAATAAAATCTGTTAAGAAAACATTCTGTATCCCACTTTGGAGAGTGGCGTCTAGGGACTTAAACGCTGGCAAGCGGCCACCTAAGATGCATCGTTTGGTCTCAACCCACCTGGACCAAAGGCGAATAAAGAACACCAAAGACACAAGGTAATTATGAGCCCAGGGGCCATGTAAATCAGAGTCTACATCAGCCTGAGACCCAAAGAATTAGACGGTGCCCAGCTACAACCGATAACTGCCCTGACAGAGAACACAACAGAGAACCCCTGATGAAGCAGGAGAGCAGTGGGATGCGGACCTCAAATTCTTGTAAAAAGACCAGACTTAATGGTCTGATGGAGACTAGAAGGACCCCAGACCTTCTGTTAGCCTAAGACAGGAACCATTCCCAAAGCCAACTCTTCAGACAGGGATTGGACTGGACTATAAGATAGAAAAATGGTACGGGTGAGGAGTGAGCTTCTTGGCTCAAGTAGAAACATGAGACTGTGTGTCTGGAGGGGAGATGAGAAGACAGAGGGGGGCAGAAGCTGGCTGAGTGGACACGGAAATACACAGTGGAGAGAGGGAGTGTGCTGTCTCACTGGGGGAGAGCAACTAGGAGTGTATAGCAAGGTGTATATAAATTTTTGTATGAGAGACTGACTTGATTTGTAAACTTTCACTTAAAACACAATAAAAATTAAAAAAAATTTTTTTTCTCTTGTGGAAAATTTCTGACGTATTAAAAAATAGAATTATATCAAGAACCTTCTATATTCAAAGCTTAGTTTATCATTTATCAGCTCATGATTAGTGTTTTATATAAATACCACTCCTCTCCCAAAACATGGGTTATTTTGAGGCAGATCCCTGAGATGACATATATTTCATCTGTATATATTTCAGTGTGTGTGTCTGTAAGATTTTTTTAAGTGTAGTGCTCAATACCTTAAAAATTTAATCATCATTTCTTTATATTATGAAATAACTAGTGATTCAGTGCTTTTAAAAACAAAATGAATTGCTTTTTTATGTAGCTAACACCGTGTCTTCTGTTATTCTTTGTGTCTGTTAAAAGGATACTGCTTCATGTGGATTGAATACATAAGTTGCTGTTATTGTTTATATCATTACTAAGAAAGTATATAATTTTTAAGATATTAATTTCTCATCATTTATAGTACTGAAGCTATAAACGAATGTGGCCCCAGAATGATTTAATTTATTATGCTTAATTAATAATGTAACCTATTTATGTTCTGTAGCTTTAATTTTTTGAATTTGTAGTACCAAAATGATTGGGCTATTAAACCTTATTTTGTGAATTAAATGATTACGTGAATTCTTCCCATGGTGGTCTTTATAAAAAAAAATAGTGATTATTTTGAACAAAAACAAATCAAGAATTGCAAACATTTTCAAAGCTTTAGGATTTTAAGAATATGTATGCTTTGTTTTAGTGTAGAATTATTCAGTATAATATACCTTTGTTTTTATTAGGAATTTGTCTTTTTTTTCCTCTCTAGCCTTGCACTGAAGTATTATTTATAGATATATTCCATGAATATAATCAAACTCTTACTCCTGTACTTCTAGAAATGATGCAGACACTTCAAGGTGAGGTATATTTTGTGATACTTTTAATTTATCCATTTATTTAATGTTCATTTCGAATGGTTTGAGGGCCAGATATGTGCAATGCATTATTTCCTATGTCATGTAATGAATATGAATTGAGAAAGAAAGGAAATGTGCCTTCCTAAAGGTGTAGCATTTAAGACAGGCCTAGAATTATAGTTTGGAATATGTAGTTAGATTTTGCTATAATAGCAGTATAATAGCAGCATAAACAAAAACAAATAACAAACAAAAAAGAACCCATTGCTGTCGACTTAATTCCGACTCATAGTGACCCTATATAGAACAGAGTAGAACTGCCCCAATAGGATTTCCAAGGAACAGCTGGTGATTTGAACTGGTGACCTTTTGGTTAATAGCCAATCTCTTAACCACCATGCATGTAGCAGGCAGTAAAGTATATTGCTTGGGGAAACAGTCAATCTGGAGCATGTTCTGGAAAGTAGTGGGAGAAAAGGTTAGAATATAAGTTGGAATGGTGTCAGTGGGACAGGAAAGAAGATGATAGATTTAAGAGATAATGGGGAAGTGAAATTTATGGCAATTGATCATCGTCCTTTGTACACAAGTAATTATTTAGCTCTTGACAGTGATTTATGATTTGTGACTTTGCTGCTAGGCTGTAAGTTTTAGGAGTTTGCGATTGTGTCTCTTGTTCACACTTTATTCCCAGTGCTTGGTATACTCAGTAAATAATTTGGTTATTGACTTTTTGGCAGTTGATTGAATTTGTTGGCCATAAGGGAGAATTATCAAAGATAATTCTGAACTTTTGAGTCTGGATAATAGACAGAACAGTTGTCTTGTTAGTAGAGACTGTTGATGGAGATACACTTTAGGAATGTATCTATAAGGAGCCTTGGTAGAAGAAAAGGGGCTCTAGGACAGAAATTGAGACTTTGAACTGTAGTGATATGAGGAAAGGGAAAGCCCCCTTTAAAAGAATCAAAAAACAAACTATCACAGACATACAAAGAGCAGTATGAGGGTGTATCCTGGAGAAGAGCATGTTGTCAGAAGTGTTAAGTATTGTAAAAGGCAGAAGGCAGCAGAATCCTCTGAGAGAATAAAATTGTCAGATTGGTTAGGAATTAAATTGTAAGGAATCAAGGATTGAGTGGTGATACAAAGAAATGACAGCAATAGAGAAGTTCCTGCAGGACAGGAGATTTCTGATTTTGTTTGTAGTAGTAAGAGGATAAAGAAATAGAAGAGCTAAAGAGAGGGAGGAGAGTTGATGTAGTAAGACTTGAAGAGAGATTGGCACTGATAAAGACCAGGGCACTGTTAAATGGGAAGGAACACAGGGAGTGACTGCCTAGTTCCCAGATCCAGTTGAGGAGTGCTACTTCCTAAAAAATACAGAGCAAAGCTGAATATTTTCTGTGGATAATAGGGAAATTTAGGGTATTGGATGGCCGCTGAAGTAAGGGACAGTGCCAATTTGTGAAAATTATGGGGTTGAAGGAATTAAATATGTTTAGGATAGCCCTGGGGGCACTGTGATGGGTCAACAAGAAATGAATAAAAAGATTGCAGAGCAATTCTGAAGGTCAAAGTCTGGGATAGATCACTGTGTGCTGGACTAAATCTGTTCAGTTTTCTTACTGCATCTAACGCCTTGAGACAAGGCAAGAGTTGGAGAGGAAAGAGTATTATGTAGGTTACAGAATTATTGTTATGTCGTTTCCCCAATATGTTATATACGATTAGAAAACTAAACAAGTTGAGTTTAAAATAAAAAGTACCTTTTTTTAAGTTTAAAGATTAGTTTTATTTACTTTTACTGATGCTTATCTTTTCAGGGCCCACCAATGTGGAAGATATGAATGCACTCTTAATCAAAGATGCTGGTATGTTAAACTTAAGCGATTTAGAAACATTTATTTGTTCAATAGATTGAGTCTGTTTTGTGGCAAGTTCTGAGCATGGAGAGATGGGGTACAAGCCTAGCTACAACAGCAGCTATCTGGTGGGGTAGATAACTGAGTAAGTATACAATTAATTACAACATAGAACAGGATGATTCATGCTGACAATGGTAGTAATCAGGTAGTGCTGTGGAAAAATACAAGTTAGTTTTCATGTGCTAAGGAAAAGGCTGCTGGAGAAGTCTAATGTGAGAACACAGGAAACAGGAGTTAGCTGTGAAAGGGAACGGTGCGGAAAGAGGGTTCCAGGCAGAAGGAGCAGTGTGTACAAAGACTTTAAGAGGAGAAAGTACAGCTAACTTTTTGAGTCGAGTTCTTTGGTTAAACTAGAACATGGAGGTTAAGGGGTTGTGGAATGGTGGAAAGAGTAGGCTGGAGAGAGATAAGCAGGGGCCAGTCAGATAATATCACATCCATTTGGAAACTTTTGAATTTGACTTAAGTATTTCTAAAAGAATTTTATTGTTTCTGAAGGCACTAGGGAGTATTTAGGAAAAACAGTAAAATTACTTAAATAATGTTCTAAAATGGTCTATATAAATAATTTCCATGATTAACATTGCATATTTCCCTTTACTTACATATACGTATTTCAAAATAGTCCCTAATGCTTAGCTTTTACATGAAGACATTTAGCATTTTCTATTCATAAGATATAATAATTGACTAAAAGTCCTGTATCTAAATAAAAAAAAATTTTTCTCCTCAGTGTATAATGCTGTGGGATTAGCTGCTTACGAGCTGTTTGACAGTGTTGATTTTGATCAGTGGTTTAAAAACCAGCTTCTTCCAGAACTACAGGTCATTCACAATAGGCAAGTATAAAATTTGTTTTGTTACATACTTACTTCACCTTATTAATTTTCTAAGGAAGATACGGCATTAAAATTGGTTACACTTTAAAAAAAATCACAATATGACTAAGCAGGTAGTGGCTAGTGTAGAAAGGAATAGACCTGTGAATTTCATAACTGATAAGTAAGCAAAACAGATTACTGTTTTGTTATTTTACTTCAAATGTGAATTGTGACACCTAGGAAGTATCTGATGCTATATAAGAGAGTTTGCAGGAGAAAAGAAGTAGGACGTTATGGAAAGGAAAAATAGAGGTCTCTGGGACCCAGGAAGACAATATGCACAAAAGGAAACCATTTGGAGACTTAGGAAGATCTGGGCATGTTGTCAGAATTGAAAAACCAACTAAAATAACGTGTACAAATGGTAACTGCTTTGGGATCACAGACAGCATATGGCAAGTATTTGGGGAGAGAGTGGAGAGGTGGCCAAAGCATTTTGAACACACTTTAGGCTCTTATCAAGATGCCTAATTTACCGGGCGCTTCTTGGAAACTCTATAGGGCAGTTCTACTCTGTCCCATAGGGTCGCTATGAGTTGGAATTGACTGAAAGGCGACAAGCTAACGAGTTTTAATTCAACAGTATAGATCCTTCTGACATTTAGTAGGATTTTGCCCCATGCATAAGTTTTATATACATTTAAGAACTTGCCTCATTGTTTTAAGTGCTGAATGACTAAAATCAAAGGTTTATTTTTTTATTTTTTAAACAGTTTTCTAAACTATATATATCCATATAAAATAAAAAGAGTTTCATAAATGATAAAGTTTTATAAATTATTTCTTAGTTTAAAATTGTTGTTGTTAGGGGCCATCGAGTTGGTTCCGACTCATAGCAACCCTGTGCACAACAGAACAAAACACTGCCCTGTCCTGAGCCAGCCTCACAGTCGTCGTTATGCTTGAGCTCGTTGCAGCCACTGTGTCAATCCACCTCGTTTAGCGTCTTCCTTTTTTCTGCTAACCCTGTACTCTGCCAAGCATGATGTCCTTCTCCAGGGACTGACCCCTCCTGACAACATGTCCAAAGTATGTAAGACGCAGTCTTGCCATCCTTGCTTCTAAGGAGCATTCTGGTTGTACTTCTTCCAAGACAGATTTGTTTGTTCTTTTTGCTTGTTAGGTGCCTTTGAGTCAGTTCCGACTCATACTGACCCTGTGCGCAACAGAACGAAACACTGCCCTATCCTGAGCCATCCTTAAAATCGTTGTTGTGCTTGACCTCATTGTTGCAGCCTCTGTGTCAATCCACCTTGTTGAGGGTCTTCCCCTTTTCCACTGACCCTGTACTCTGCCAAGCATGATGTCCTTCTCCAAGGACTGATGCCTCCTGACAACATGTCCAAAGTATGTAAGACACTGTCTCACCATCCTTGCCTCTAAGACGCATTCTGGCCGCACTTCTTCCAAGACAGATTTGTTCGTTCTTTTGGCAGTCCATGGTATATTCAATATTCTTCCCCAACACCACAATTCAAAGGCGTCAACTCTTCTTCGGTCTTCCTTATTCATTGTCCGCTTTCACATGCATATGATTCGATTGAAAATACCATGGCTTGGGTCAGGCGCACCTAAGTCTTCAGGGTGACATCTTTGCTCTTCAACACTGTGAAGAGGTCCTTTGCAGCAGATTTGCCCAATGCAGTGTGTCTTTTGATTTCTTGACTGCTGCTTCCATGGCTGTTGATTGTGGATCCAAGTAAAATGAAATCCTTGACAACTTCAGTCTTTTCTCCGTTTATCATGATGTTGCTCATTGGTCCAGTTGTAAGGATTTTTGTTTTCTTTATGTTGAGGTGTAATCCATACTGAAGGCTGTGGTCTTTGATCTTCATTAGTAGGTGCTTCAAGTCCTCTTCACTTTCAGCAAGCAAGGTTGTGTCATCTGCATAACACAGGTTGTTAATGAGTCGTCCTCCAATCCTGATGCCCCGTTCTTCTTCATATAGTCGAGCTTCTTGGATTATTTGTTCAGCATACAGATTAAATAGGTGTGGTGAAAGAATACAACCCTGACACACATCTTTCCTGACTTTCAACCAATCAGTATCCCCTTGTTCTGTCCGAACAACTGCCTCTTGATCCATGTAAAGGTTCCTCATGAGCACAATTAAGTGTTCTGAAATTCCCATTCTTCACAGTGTTATCCATAGTTTGTTATGATCCACACAGTTGAATGCCTTTGCATAGTCAATAAACCACAGGTAAACATCCTTCTGGTATTCTCTGCTTTCAGCCAGGATCCATCTGATGTGAGCAGTGGTATCCCTGGTTCCACGTCCGCTTCTGAAACCAGCCTGAATTTCTGGCAGTTCCCTGTCGATATACTGCTGTAGCTGTTTTTGAATCATCTTCAGCAAAATTTTGCTTGTGTGTGATATTAATGATATTGTTCTATAATTTCGACATTCATTTGGATCACCTTTCTTGGGACTAGGCATAAATACGGATCCTTTTTTTTTTTTTTTTTTCTTCCAGTCAGTTGGCCAGGAAGCTGTCTTCCATATTTCTTGGCATAGACGAGTGAGCACCTCCAGCGCTGCATCTGTTTGTTGAAACATCTCAATTGATGTTCCATCAATTCCTGGAGCCTTATTTTTCACCAGTGCCTGCAGAGCAGCTTGGACTTCTTCCTTCAGTACCATCGGTTCCAGATCATATGCCACCTCTTGAAATAGTTGAATATCGACTAATTCTTTTTGGTATAATGACTCTGTCTATTCCTTCCATCTTCTTTTGGTGCTTCCTGCGTTGTTTAATATTTTCCCCATGGAATCCTTCACTATTGCAACTCGAGGCTTGAATTTTTTCTTCAGTTCTTTCAGCTTGAGAAACACCAAGCGTATTCTTCCCTTTTGGTTTTCCATCTCCAGCTCTTTGCACATTTCATTATAATACTTGATTTTGTCTTCTCGAGACGGCCTTTGAAATCTTCTTCTACTTCATCAATTCTTCTTTTGCTTTAGCTGCTCGACGCTCAAGAGCAAGTTTCAGAGTCTTCTCTGACATCCATCTTGGTCTTTTCTTTATTTCCTGTCTTTTCAGTGACCTCTTGCTTTCTTCATGGATGATGTCCTTGATGTCATTCCACAACTCGTCTGGTCTGCAGCCACTAGTGTTCAGTGCATCAGATCTATTCTTCAGATGGTCTTTAAATTCAGGTGGGATACGCTTAAGGTCATATTTTGGCTCTCGTGGACTTGCTCTGATTTTCTTCAGTTTCAGCTTGAATTTATATAGGAGCAATTGATGGTCTGTTCCGCAGTCGGCCCCTGACCTTGTTCTGACTGATGATATTGAGCTTTTCCATTGTCTCTTCCACAGATGTAGTTAATTTGATTTCTGTGTGTTCCATCTGGCGAGGTCCATGTGTATAGTCGCCGTTTATGTTGGTGAAAGAAGGTATTTGCAATGAAGAAGTCAGTGGTCTTACAATATTCTATCGTTTGATCTCCGGCATTGTTTCTCTCACCAAGGCCATATTTTCCAACTACTGATCCTTCTTTTGTTTCCAACTTCCGCATTGCAATCACCAGTAATTATCAATGCATCTTGATCGCCATGTTCAATCAATTTCAGACTGTAGCAGCTGATAAAAATCTTCTATTTCTTCATCTTTGGCCCTATTGTTTGGTGCGTAAATTTGAATAACAGTCGTATTAACTCGTCTTCCTTGTAGGTGTGTGGATATTAGCCTATCACTGACAGCATTGCACTTCAGGATAGATCTTGAAACGTTCTTTTTCATGATGAATGCAACACCATTCCTCTTCAAGTTGCCTATATGATCGCCTGATTCAAAATGGCCAGTACCAGTCCATTTCAGCTCACTAATGCCTAGGATATCGATGTTTATGTGTTCCATTTTATTTTTGACGATTTCCGATTTTCCTAGATTCATACTTCATACGTTCCAGGTTCTGATTGTTAATGGATGTTTGCAGCTGTTTCTTCTCATTTTGTTACGTGCCACATCAGCGAATGAAGGTCACGAAAGCTTTATTCCATCCGTGTCATTAGAGTCGACTCTACTTTGAGGAGGCAGCTCTTCCCCAGTCATCTTTTGAGTGCCTTCCAACCTGGGGGGCTCATCTTCCAGTACTATATCAGACAGTGTTCCGCTGCTATTCATAAGGTTTTCACTGGCTAATGCTTTTCAGAAGTAGACTGCTGGTCCTTCTTCCTAGTCCATCTCAGTCTGGAAGCTCAGCTGAAACCTGTCGTCCATGGAAGACCCTGCTGGTATCTCAATACGGGTGGCATAGCTTCCAGCATCACAGCAACACGCAAGCCCCCACAGTATGACAAACTGACAGACATGTTGAGGAGTTTGAAATTAGACACTAAAAAAATATTCCAGATGGCTTTTTTTAAAAAAAATGTGCAGTTCTGTTTATTTACTTTTGTTTACTTAGTGCCTATCAGAATTGTAGTGTGTGCTGTCCAGCTGATTCTGACTCATTTATCAGTGGCCCTGTATACCTAGCGTGTCATAATAGATGACTACCTTAGTTGAGTACATTAATAAATGAATAGAAGGCCTGTGATTCCACCCATATGTGGATCATTTTATAAATATTTAACGTCAGAGTTACAGAGCTGGAGATTCTTTATAAGTAAAAAGTAGTTTTGACCAGCAAGTAGCTATTTCTCTATTCATTTATTTGATTAACAGCTTTTTTAGCACTTGGAATTTGCCAGGTCCTGTACAGCCAGTGGCGAAATAAGATAGACTCTTCCTCTGCCCTCAGGGGGTTATTGGGTCTTTGATGGGGAGAAAACTTCAGTGAGGAAATAGACATTGTGGTTTGATTATCTTTAAGCCCTTGAGGCTATTTAATTTAGACCTGTAATGTCTAGCACTTTAGCCATTCGCCATGTATGGCTATTGAGCACTTGAAATATGCTTAGTGCAACTGAGGAAATGACTTCTGAATTTTAATTAATTTAAATTTAAAAACTGAAGCTCTGTAAAATATGCAGTGATTACATGTTGAGAAATGATAGTATTTCGGTTATGTTGGGATAAGTAAAATATTAAAATTTTACTTTTTATTTTAGTGAGGGTACTAAAAATTTTTAAATTGCACGTTTGACTTGAATTATATTTCTGTTGACAGAGCTGGCCTAGACCATTGTTTCTTAAACTAGTGTGTGTATGAATCACCTGGGGATCTTGCTAAAATGCGAGTTCTGATTTATTCGGTCTGGGCATAAGATTTTGTACTTCTAGCGAGCTGCTGGTCCAGAGACCATATTTTGAGGAACAAACTGACATCTAATCTTGACTCTGCCCTGAAGTGACTGTGTCCTGGGAATGTACCTTCCTGGGGGTCATTCTTTTTATCCAGAAGAGAGAGTTCAGTGTGGTAATCCCAACGGTCTCAGTCTAAAAATTATGCTTTACTTAAAAAAAAAAGAAAAACCCAGCTCGTTGCCTCCGAGTTGATTCTGACTCATAGCTACCCTATAGGACAGAAACATAGAATTTCCAGGCAGTGCCTGGTGGATTTGAACTGCTAACCTTTTGGTTAGCAGCTGTAGCTCTTAACCACTACGACACCAGGGTTTCCATGCTTTTCTTAAGTCTCGTTTATTTCCACCTCTCTGACTTTGTTCAAAAAGTTCCTGTCCCTTGAAATGACATTTTCTCATTTTTTGCCCAATAATGTTTATCTTTTTTTTTTTTTTTTTTTGGCTTTAAAGAACAGAAATTCATTGTCTCATAGTTCTGGAGGTTCAAAGTCCAAATCAGGGTCTCAGCCATGTCAATTCCTTTCTTATAGGTGATCCCAGGTGTTTCTTAGTTCCTTGGCTTGTAGACAGTCCTCATGTGGTGTGTCTTTCCCCCGTGTGTATGTACCTCCGTGTGTAATATACTCTTTTTAACTCAGAAGTGATTAGATTTAGACCCCACCCTACTCTGATATGATCTAATTAACAGACAGACAAAAAAACCATCAAACTGGTTACTGTTGCATCAATCCCAGCTTATGGCAATGCCCTGTGTATCAGAGTAGAACTGTGCTTCATAGGGTATTCAGTGGATAATTTTTCTAAAGTAGATTGCCAGGCCTTTCTTTCAAGATGCCTCTGGGTGGACTTGAACCTCCAACTTTTTGGTTAGCAGCTGAGCTCTTAATTGTTTGCACCACTCCCAGCATAAGGGCAGAGAGGGATGGTTTATCAACAGGAGGCACCAGAACAGGACCTGGAATGTTATTAAGAGCTAAGGAACTTCTTGTTCTCTCTTCTCTCTGTCTCTGTCTCTGTCTCGCTCTCAGAAATGGGGCCTGGGTTACCCATAGAACAGCACCTATCACGCTTCCTGGAAATGTTTCTCTATGATGCCTCCTCTGCTACACTGTCAGCCCTCTGGAGGGCCCATCTCTATAGCTCCAGTACCAAGCACAGTGTCTGCTATATTGTGGGTACTCAACAAAGATTCCTTGAATGAATAACGTTTATTCATTTACTTCCATAAGTAAATGATAAGGAAAGCCCCTGTTTACAAACCTGTTTTTTTTTTTTTCATTTTTTAATTTTTATTGTGCTTTAAGTAAAAATTTACAAATCAAGTCAGTCTGTCATACAAAACCTTATATATACCTTGCTATATACTCCTGGAAACCCTGGTGGCATAATGGTTAAGTGCTATGGCTGCTATCCAGAAGGTCAGCAGTTCAAATACACCAGGTGCTCCTTGGAAACTCTATGGGGCAGTTCTGCTCTGTCCTATAGTGTTGCTATGAGTCAGAATTGACTCAGCGGCAGTGGGTTTATATACTCCTAGTTGCTCTCCCCCTAATGAGATAGCGCACTCCTTCTCTTTACCCTGTATTTCCATGTCCATTCAGCCAGCTTCTGTCCCCCTCTGTCTTCTCATCTCCCCTCCAGACAGGAGCTGCCTACATTGTCTCATGTGTCTACTTGAGCCAAGAAACCCACTCCTCACCAGTATCATTTTCTGTCTCCTAGTCTAGTAAGTCCAATCCCTGTCTGAAGAGTTGGCTTCAGGAATGGTTAATGTCTTGGGGTAACAAAAGATCTAGGGACCATGACCTCTGGGGTCGTTTTAGTCTCAGTCAGACCATTAAGCCTGGTCTTTTTATGAGAATTTGGGATCTGCATCCCCCTGCTCTCCTGTCCATCAGGGGTTCTCTGTTGTATTCCCTGTCATGACAGTCATCGGTTGTAGCCGGACACCATCTAGTTCTTCTGGTCTCAGGCTAATGTAGTCTCTGATTTATGTGGCCCATCTAACTCTTGGGCTCATACTTACCTTGTGTCTTTGGTGTTCTTCATTCTCCTTTGTTCCATGTGGACTGAGACCAATTGTATCTTCCAATAATGTTTATTTTAAAGGATTGCTCAAATTCCATCTCCCCTTGTTTTCTCTAACTTTTCTAAAACCCTAGTATACATGTATCTTTGCGTTCTTTAATTTTTTTAGGTGTGTTATAAAGTGTTTGAAGGCAGAAAACACTTGTCCGTATATATTTCAACTTTAATGATGATTCTTTCTAGTGCTTGGTAGTTGTTTAAGGTTGCGATTTTCTAAACAATGTCGTATTACATGCAGAATATAAATGTATATCATTTTGCCACTTAAATTTATATAATATCAAGAAATAGTATGTAGAATTATTTTTTATTAATATTTTATTTATTTTGATGTTGAGAATATACACAGCAAAACATACACCAATTTGACAGTTTCTACATGTCCAATTCAGTGACGTTGATTACATTCTTCAAGTCGTGCAGCCATTCTCACCCTCCTCTGAGTTGTTTCCTCCCCTACCAATACAAACTCACTCACTCCTGAGGTTCCCATCCAGACTGTTGAGTTGCTTCTGTCAACTTGATCCCATACAGGTAGTTCTCAAAAGAGCACAATGCTCAAGGCAGATACCTTCCACTAGCTAAGCTAAACTATTTTTTGGTTTCAAGAAGACATCAGGGGGATACTTTCGGTTTAAGGTTTAAAGATTATCTCACAGCAGTAGTTCTGGGGGTTTGTCTAGCCTCCATGGCTGCAGAAAGTCTGAGTCCATGATAATTTGCAATTCTCTTTTACATTTTCCCTGTTTTGATCAGGATTCTTGTATAGAATCTTTGATCAAAATGTTTAGTAATAGTTTTTCTGGTCTCATGGCAAAGGAGGCAGTTGTTTGTGGAGGGAATTTAGTATGTGAAATTCTAGGAAACAGATAATTTAACTTCCTTACTGTCATGGATTAAAGTATGTCCCACCAAAAATAAGTGTATCAACTTGGTTAGGCCATGATGCCTAGTATTCTGCGGTTGTCCTCCATTTTATTGTTGTAATTTTATGTTAGGGTTAGGATGAGATTGTAACACCCTTACCGGGTCACATTCCTGATCCAGTGTAAAGGGAGTTTCCTGGGGGTGTGGCCTTGCACCGCCTTTTATCTCTCAAGAGGTAAAAGGAAAGGGAAGCAAGCAGAGAGTTGGGGACCTCATATCACCAAGAAAGGACAGGGAGCAGAGTGTGTCCTTTGGACCTGGGTCCCTGATCCTGAGAGGCTCCTCGACCAGGGGAAGATTGATAACAAGGGATCTTCCTCCAGAGCCGACAGAGAGAAAGCTATCCCTTGGAGCTGACACCCTGAGTTTGGACTTGTAACCTCCTACACCGCCAGAGAATAAACTTCTCTTTGTTAAAGCCATCCACTTGTGGTGTTTCTGTTAGGGCAGCACTAGATGACTAAGACGCATACCTAAAGAACCTTTATTTACCTTAGCAAAATTGACCATAGTAAAAGAAAAAAAAATACTTTTTTATAAATATCATTATGCTTGATAATCTTAGTTATATTCTGTATTGATTACCCCCTGTAAAGTTAGAAAGTTTAGGTGAAATTATTGTTAAGGTCATGTGAATATTATATATAAGCCTTGAGGTCTCTCACAGTGTTCTGAAAATAATCTTTATGGAATTAACAGAATTGGAATGGAATGGTTACATATTGGAGCTCCTTTATTATGACTTTTTCGGTCCCCTCCAACCTTAGGTTTGGGTATTAGCTAGTTACACATATTCTGGTTATCTATTTTTGGTTACTTGAGGAATAGAAATGGACTTAGTTTTTATGTACACATCTATGTTACATTTCTTTAATGCAAAAGAATCAGGGCTATAACATATCTACCTAAGAATTTTCACTTAGGTTGGAAATTTACTGTTAATATTTTATATTATGGTACAGTTAGAGGTAGCTTTTGAACTTTTATGTAAAAAATGGGTATTGCATTTCTTATTACATTTTGATTTAGAATGACTAAAAGCACTCAGTGAAATAGGCTTCTTAAATTATTTAACATTTTTATTTCATGACTTTTCTTTAGGTATAAGCCATTGCGACGCAGGGTGATCTGGCTCATTGGTCAGTGGGTTTCTGTGAAATTCAAGTCTGACTTAAGACCAATGCTATATGAGGCAATTTGTAACTTACTTCAAGACCAAGATTTAGTGGTATGTTGCCTAAATGTCTTAAAATAGCTTATTTTTTAAAGTTTATCCTGTGTTAAAGTTCAAATTCAGAAATGGTGTTCATCTTTCTTCAGAATGTTTGTGGCCTGTCATTTGCGTGGTTATGTTCCTTGGTGTGGATTTGGCAGTATTTAACGTTTGGTGAATGTTTCTAATCAGCATCTGAAGACCTCAGAAGCTCCTGTAAAGTGATGAAAACTTTCTCTCTTTGTGTGTAAATGGTTGCAGAGAGAAAACCAATTGCTGTTACAGATGTGGAGCCCTGGTGGTGTAGTGCTTAAGAATTATGGCTGCTAACCAAAAGGTTGGCAGTTAAAGTCCACCAGTTGCTCCTTGGAAACCCTTTGGGGCAGTTCTTCTCTGTCCTATAGGGTCTCTATGAGTCAGAATTGACTCAATGGCAGCAGGTTTGGTTTGGTGTTTTTTTATTACAGATGTAGGAAGAATAGCATCTAAGAAAGTAATGACTCCGAACCAGTATATAAGAGTTTTAGATTTATTTTAAAAAGTATAATACAGAATTTAGTTGTGGCTTGGGATCACGTTACTTAAAGTAGAAATTGTAAGTGTTAGCCAGTACCAAAATGCTGATCAAGTCAGGAGTAAAACCTGAAAGATGAGGAGATAATGTTGTTATGAATTGCCCAGGTATCTTGCTGATTCATAAAGAAAATATGATTTGAGAGGGTCAGGAGCTTGTACAAACCTATATGATACAGACACCTACATATTTCTGTATATGTGAACTTGGGAATTTAGAAGATCTCAGGGTATATCTTTTGAGTATTTCAGAGATTTACTGTAATTGAGGTTATAGATGAGAATTAATGCTCTTTCTCTTTCCCTCTTTCTTCTTTTCTTCCTGTTTTATTCTTCCCTCGCCTTTCACTTATGTATTTCCTAGCTTCCCCAAAACTACCTTGCTTTCCTGTTCCTCTTCTTCTGGCATCATCTACATGCTATTCTCAGTCCCACCGTCTTTACACATCTATGACAAATGATCTTTCTTCCCGGAAGTACCCACTGGATTAAAGGCTTCTTAAGCAAATTCTGTGAAACAGAGAAGGGTGGGACTAGACACTACCTCATATTTTTAGGCCTTAGTGTAAAATAAGGGGATTATCTTGTATTTCTGGATGTTAACATGCTCTGTGACTTTAATGTTAACAAAAAGAATGAAAAAAATTGATTTGGAATAAGTTTTTTCCTTTTGCTATTAATGATGTTTAATAATTCTAGAATGATTAAAAAGTTATGCTGTACATTCTTTTAGGTCCGTATCGAAACAGCTACAACTCTGAAGTTAAATATCCTTTAAGAAATCTAAAAAAAGACTTCATCACAGAGAATTTTGTTAATAGCACTTTAAAATTGAGAATTATTTTGTGAAATTTTTTTATGGGATAGTTTAAATATAATTTTGATTGATTTATTATATTTGTTTTATATACACTTTATCTTGATAAACTGCATATATTAGCTCTCAGTATTCCTTAACTGCTCTTCACCTGTTGATGATTTTGAATTTCGAACTGATCAGTTCCTACCGGTAAGAATACTTATTTTCAGATTTTAAAAGAATTTTTGCTTATGTCTTTGGAACATGAAGTTTTATATTATTTTATAGCAAGTAACATATATCTGTTATTTATTAAAGCTCAGTTTAAAAGTATATTGGATTCTTTTGAGGTCATTAACGTCTATCAATGATTGTTCTGCTCAGTTTACTGTTTATTCTGTTGATTTATGTTAGCTATCTTGTCATTTATTTTGAAGTTGACTCCTAAACTTTTTCTTTTCTCACAATTGTAAAACATCAGTTTTTTGGTTTTATGTATGTATGTTACTTTTTACTCCTTAGGTTACCCACCTGTATTATTTGTTTATATATATTTGTATCATACACTAGATTGCAAATTTCTCGAAGAGCAGAATATGAAGTCTTTCTAATTTTTTTATTCTTGACTATACCCCCTGCACCTAGCATGGTGTTTTCACATAATTTATACTCAGTAAGCGCTTGTTAAATATGTCAATAAAACTGGGGTGAAAGTGTGTGTTCTTTTTAAGAGAACTAGGTGAGAACAAAGTTGTATGATGTCTGTATTTCTTCTGGGGGCCATAGATGGAGAAACTTGTAGAACAGTGATTTTTCTTTAATAAAAGAATCTGTCTTATATTTGGATGAAAGAAGTGTATTTTAGGAATCTGTATAAAAATGAACTGAATATCTGAAAGAATAAATGTTTGTTTTATGAAAGTATCTGGCAGCTTATAATTTGTTATTTCCTAACGTAATTTTCATAGCGTTGGGTATTTGTTTTCTGCTTCCTAATAGCAGACCGCCATTCTTACAATAACAAGTACATGATCTATGTAAATGTATGTCTCCATGCAGCATATGTAAAGGGCCGCAGACAGCTGGCATGTGAGTGCAGTAATTGGTATTCTTTTTGCTTTAATTAGTAAGCCTTGAAAACAAAACATTTTGTGATTGGCAACAGGCATATGTTGAAGAGCAATGACAAGACACTGTAAACAGTTTACTTAGCAGTGTAATGTTGAAACACACAGTTTAGACAGTTTTCTTCTGAAAATGTTATTTATAAAACAGACACATTTTGCAGCAATGAAGAAAATCACTGTCTTAAATATCGGCAGCTTGAACACTTTGAATGCTAAAAGTTTTAGCTTTCGGTTTGTTTGGTTTTTATTGCTTTGATGTTATGATTTAATTTTATTTCTGTCTGCATGTATGTAGAGGTTTTTACGTTTCTATTCTGAACCTTTTATTTCCTATCTGCAGTATTTGGAAACCATGTTCACACTACTTTTTCAGTTACTGCAACAAGTTACAGAATGTGACACAAAGATGCATGTTTTGCATGTCCTTTCTTGTGTGATCGAAAGAGTCAACATACAGGTAATTTTGTTGTAAAACATGAAAATAAATGTCAGAAAGGTGAGTAGAGTATATATGTGTACAATTCATTAACATCTTTACTTTCTTTGCTTTACCTACATTGTTTAAAACTTAAAACATTTATTACGATGCTTCCAAGTTATAGGTTGTGATTTTAGTTACATGTGATTCAAAACTGACATTTATACTCTTGAGATTTAATAATAAAATCACTAAGAAAATTAGGATTTAAAAAATTGCATCAGCAAGATAAAGATGTTTAGAAAGCAGAAATTTCTACCCCTTAGCAAACCCTGTTTACACTTAATAATACTTATAAAAATTCAGTGTGTTTAAGGGCATACCCACAGGTATATGGCAGCAAACATAAATTTTCTTAGAAGTCTGCTATTTTTACTGTAAAAATTAAGTTAGTTTTTCAGTCCAGTCCTCATTATATCCGTTTGATTTAATATAAATATAATGAGTCAGAATTGACTCGTTGGCAGTGGGTCTGGTTTTGATTTTTAGAGTTCTTGACGGTTAAATTTTTCAGCTTTCCTAATCATTTTTAATCTTTGGGACAAATTGATAATCCGGGAAGCTGCACTGTAATTATCATGTGGCTTCTTATACCCTAGTTCACCACTGCATATCCTTGTTTGAAAAGCACTAAGGTGAATCTGTGAGATATTGGTGAAAGATAATTGATTTGGAGTCCACAGACTTGAAGTCTACTCTTGGATTTGCTGTTAGTGAATTCTGACAACTGAGCCTGCTTTAAGTGTTATTGGATTTTGACAGTTCATCATCTTAACTAACTTTATTATCTTTATTCAAAAGCTTATACTTTTCAGGCTCATAATTCTGCTTTTGCAATCCAGAAGACCTCAGTTCAAGTCCCTGACTTTGCTATTTAGCTTGGGCAAGGTCTTTAACCTTTTTTTCCTCATGTATAAAATGATGAAGATAATCCTGAGCTCACCTATTTCACAATGTTTCATGGATAATTTGAAATTATTTCAATTATTATAGATATCCAGTATGCTTTAGAATACTGTACAATTGCAAAAATTATTATTTATATAAAATTGATGAAAACAAATTTGGTAATTTTTTATAATTTTATTTGGATATCATTTGGCTAGTGGAACTTTCTTAAAGAAAAATGTTTTTCTTTGTGTAGAAATGAAGTTTCTTACTTATGTCTTTGTAAACCTCTAACTAAACCTTTTACCTCAAAAGTTTCAAATTCTTCTTGGTTAGTAAATTTAAAAATGCTTTTGCATTTCTATCCACACTCTTTTCTTCAGAACACAAATAGCTTAAGCAGCTCAGGTGACAGTATCATCAGTAAGTAATAATAAGATGTATTTATCCAATAATAATTTTTATATTCAGAACTCGGACTAAGATAAGAAATGGTTAAGAAAAATATTTTCAGCAGTCTCATTCTTGGACTTTTTCCTGTGTTAACCTTTGAACAAACCCATCATTTATATACCCTACAATAATCTTCCGTATGCTACGTTGGATTTTTGTCCACTAGTTTGCAAACACTTTGAGCCATCTTACAGTAGTGCTTTCTGACACAAAATAGTTTAAGTTTTAGTGAAGTTACTAGCTTTGTACCATAGTGTGTAATTATCTGAATATTATATTTGTCTACTTTTTGAAAAAGGAGGTGAAGATGTACAATTAAATTATCCCAATACAAAGATCCTGTAATGATGATGTAGTTAGAAAAAAGATGGAAATGATCAGGCATGATGTCAGGCAGACAGTCTTGGACTTGTGCTTTCTAATGGAAAATAATAAAAGCCTGTGTGAAATATTAAATATCTGTTGAAAATTGTGTCTGAAAGAGGACGCATCATCAGGAATTTATAATATTTTTGAAACCCCGTGGGGTTGGAACCCTTGTTAAAACATTTGTTAAAATGTCACATACTTGATTTTTCATGTGTTTTCCGTAATAGATTGTGAAGGAAAGTGGAGATCTCCTTACATGTGAACTAACTAATGAGACCATAATACGCATAATACTCCCTCCATTCTGTTTTTTTTTTTGGTGGGGGAGGGGTACCAAAAGATCAGTACGTTTAATGTATGTTTTCACCTCAGTTGTGCTACACTGATTGCTAAACTTCTATTGTAGTGTTAGTGTTATTTAGCTTGATGTATATAAACGTTCTTAATTCCATTTGTTTTTAAAATATTATGCAAGTAATTGATAATTGGCCTATCAGAAAACTGTGGTTGGTAATTATTTTCAGAATTGTCTATGGGTAATATTTTTTCTTTCACATCTTCTCATTTGAAAATTTCAAACACATAGAAAAGTTATAAAAACAGAACAGTCAGCACCCATGCACCCTTTGCCTAGATGGATTAGTTACTAACATTTTACCACATTTACTATGTATCTATGCACATATATAGACTTTTTGTTGTTAAACCCTTTGAGCTTTAGTTGCAGACATCATGATACTTTACCCTGGTATTAGACCACTCCTTCTTAGGAGATGTATATTCCTCTTGCACTGGAACCATAATACTGTGTTTAGACTCAGGAAATTTAACATTGATGCGATACTGTTACCTAATATCAAGCCTGTATTCACATTTTCCCAGTTGTCCCAATTATGTACTCAGCCTATTGGAACGTTTTGCTGTTGTGTTACTACTCTGGTCTTCTTTAAACCCCAGCCTTTTTTAAAAAATCTTTTTCCACAGTGACTCTATTGGTGAATTTTGAAATAATGTTTTAGAAGCATTAATTTTAATTTAGAACATCATATATTCTAATGAATAGTTAGGATTGAAACATAAATTTTTTTTTTTTTTTACAATATTTAAAATGTAACTGGGTACTTTGGTTTTACATAACATATATTTCCCTTCTGCCACTCCTTATTCTCTATTTGTTCAAAACCAGCTTATTTTCCTTATCAGTAGAGCGTTCTGTTACATGCTGTTTATAGTTGGGTATGAAAGAGTTAGGTACTTATTTTGAAACCTCAGTTTTCATGTATTAATTGGTCTGCTTTCATCAGCTAATTGGAGTCGTCTTTGAGATAGAGCACTTAGCAAAACTGAGTAAGTGCTCAGTAAGTACTAACTATTACAATACAGTATGGTTCAAATTTTGAAAATAAGGTAATGTAATTAAAGCGTTTGTTAATATTCAGTTTTATCTCACTGAAATATTTGAGCAAATATTTATCTTTCTGCAATCCTCAGACCTGCAGGAGGGAAGACAAATCTTACATATTTCTTGCTACTCATTTAGTATATGATATTTCAGAAGCAGAATAAGAAAACAGTAACCTTTTTTGGAATCTTTTTTTTTTTTTTTAATAATCCATTGGATTGAAATAGGTAGTGTTGAAGCTGTGAAGATGTAATATTTTCGTTTCATCACTGAAGATTTTTTTTGTCAGAGCAGTTTCAAATACTGTGATTCTAAGCCTGGAGCAGAAGAGCTGTCCAGCTTCAGTTCAGATCTGTTTTATTTTTCAAGAAATTCACTGTCAAGCTGTATTGGGCTTCAGGATATATATTTTTTAAATGGTTAACTTAATCCATAGTGGGCTTAACAGTATTATCCTTTGAAAATGCTTTCCTTCTCCTGTGTTTCGACTACAGCTTATGTACACCTTTATCATTGCTGTGATCTTTTTGTGTTTTCAGGTTTATATGTTTTTCTTTACACCCTTTTCTTTCCAGTGCTTTGCCTACAGGGCCTAACACTTAGAAGATGCCCATCAGATAATTGTTGCTGGCTCTTTTTAAAACCTAGTGTAATTGCTGGTTAGGTAAGCTGTTTTATTAAAAAGGAATCAGGATATAACAGCATTTCCTATTAATAATCTCCAAAGAAGTGACCGTCTTCACTATATTTTATATTTCCTAAGTTTTTGTTCATTAAATAAATGTGGTACTTGTTTAAAATTGCTTAGAAACATTTACCAAAGAGGCCTGTGTCTGTAGTTAATCTCTGATTTATCTTTAAAAGGATATATGCTTAATACATTGCATCCTATAAATATTAAATATTTGCTGCCTGGGATTTTATAGTGCTGTTGTCAGTGTTTCTCGAAGTAAATCGCCTTCTTTAGTAATAAAATTCTGTTCCTTGCCCTGTTTCTGTTGTGTGATAGATCCGACCATATGTAGGATGTTTGGTACAGTATCTGCCTCTTCTTTGGAAGCAGAGTGAAGAACACAATATGCTGAGATGTGCTATTCTGACAACACTAATTCATCTTGTTCAGGTAAGTCACTTCTCCACAGAATTTCTTAGTCTCGTGTTTTTTTTTTTTTAATTGTTTCCAGTGATTTGTGGAAGATTTCATGTTTTACTCTTATGTTTTTTCATGTGTGATCTGGAAACTTTTAAGAACAACTTTCTTATGTTTATTTTGAATATTTTTTGAGGACATCCAAAGAGTATTTTCTTTTTCTTTAAATGAGTTTTTACATTAGTTGTTTCTGGTGATGATAGACTGTCATGATTTGTTTAGCTCGTTGTACCTTGCATGCAGTTTCCCTGATATTCAGGGCTTTTCTGCATAAACTTACTCACTATGCCCACCTTTTTTTAATTGACTTTAAATAAAAAATTTTCCTTTCATAAATTGAGAAGGCAGGAAAACAGATGAGTTGCTTTTGAGAAGAGAAGGGTGAATTTGACTTCAGATATTTTGACTTTGAAGTGTTGGGGATGTGTAGCAGGTAGACAGAAACCCGAAACTTGAGAGAGAGAACTGGACTATACTTCTCATTAGAACTGCTAAAGTGAAATATAGCCTGACAGTGCGAGTATAGTGAGGAAGGAGCTTAAGACCAAGAGTGAGACTATCTCAGTGCAGGGAAGCTCAAATAATTCTTCTGACCTCTCCTGAAGTTTAAGAGATTTTTCAGTGGGGGTGGGGTGAGGTGGGTAGGAATCTGCCTCTAAATTAAGAATTCTTACTCTAAAATTTTCTGAATAACATTTGTTTAAAAAACCTTTCCCAGGCACCTGGACACTTTGTTGAAACGTGAACTCATTCTTTCTGTAAATGTGGATAACTTTTACCAGTTGGTTACAAATTCCTAGATGAGGCAGTTTTAGGTAGATTAATAGCGATGCATTTAATAAGTATCTGACTCTTCCTCTCTGCCCTTTAATTCTTGAATTCTGTAAGGTAAAGATTATATCCCCTTTTTAGATAAGGAGTCAAAGGCTAAAAGAAGGTAAGTGGCTAGCCCTAGTTTGCATCTGTGAATAACAGAACAAAGGCTAATCCTTAGATTTTTTATATTTTTTCTTTGCCAAAATGTGTTTTTAGACTCAGCTTGGGAGTTTTATGAGGGAGATGTGAAACCCACCTCTCACCCCCTCTTCTTTATCTCCTCAGACAGTTACCTCAGGAAATGTTAGGAAACTAGAGTAACCCATATGGAATGTTGGGAGTGTATAGGATCTTTTTCTTTAATTATGCTATGTCGGTTCTCTCTGTATTTGTGTAGGTCAAAGGTGTAAGGTTCCAAGCAAGTAATCATCCTTCTTGGGGAAGGTATATAATGTTTAACATTAAAACGGAGATTGTAGTTTAAAATTTATTTTTCTGTAATTTGAGAAGATCATACTAAGGTTTATTGGTAAATTGCCTTTTATGGAAAACACTCATCTTTTGGCTGATAACACTTAATAGGCAGCTACTGATGTTTTTCTTTTTTGTTTTGTTTTTTCTATAAACCTGGGGACCAGAGTCTGATAGTATTTGACTGGGGAAGGTGAAAACTGGCTTAGGGTAAATTTTCTAGCCTACAGTAGTTGGCCTCAGTGGAAATAGGCATTCACTCATGCAATAAGCATTTGTTAATACATGCAGTGCATAGTACATGGTGCTGGGCCCTGGGATACAGAAATGAATAGAGCAAGCTCTTTGTGAAGGTAGCTGTCTAGGGGATGATGGATCGCTAAAAACAGTCATGTTAAGTGCTC